>NW_026057588.1:2347169-2356468 GCF_023721935.1 Panthera uncia | reverse complement strand
GTCACCTGTGCTTCACAGTGACTGGCTGTAAATGAGCAGATCCCCTGACCCCTCCTCTTGCTGGATTGTCTTGCCAGGGTGGCTCACAGAACTCAGGGAAATATGTTTAGAGGCAGATGAAGTACATAGGGGGACCCAGAACGTATCCCGATGTCCTATAGTCGCTCTAGGGGGACTCATAGGGGAGGTGCAGTAGGGTCCCCAGTGCAGGAGATTTGTCCTCATGGAACTGAGGTGTGCCCCCCTCCAGGCATGTTTACAGACCTGGAGGCTCCTCACGTCTCCTTTTCAAGAGTTTTTACAGACCTCTATATCTAAAAGGATATATAGATCTTTTTTATCCTCCAGCACACTCGCCTGGAGATTGGTGGGTGGGGCTGCAAGTTCTAACCCTCTAATTCTCGTTTCTGATGACCATTCCCCATCCTGACTGTATTTAGGGCCCCCACCCCAACACAAGTATTTAGCATAAGTTAAGGGGTGCTCACAAGGGGGCTCCGTTATGAATGACACAAGATACTTCTATTACTAAGGAGATAACAAGTGTTGTAGGAGCTCTGTGCTAGGAACAGTGCGCAGGGAACCAAGACCAAATAGATTTCTTCATATACCACATTATTGAATAAGTATTAAACTGGACTGTGATGTGCACCACAAGAAATCAGCTTAAGAATTGCAAAGACATGTAGAAAAAATCTTACTCTGTTATAGCGACAAGCAGACAGAACCCCTCTGATCATTGCATATTGTCATCACATGCATGTTTTCAAGATAAACAGTTCTGGTCCTCAAGTAAGGGCACTTGACAGCATCATTTGGCCCATAGTTTATCCCAACTTTGCTTTTGTAGTTTGAGTGACCGTGTATGTTAGTTTGTTGAGTTTATGCAGAGGAAAAACAAACTTTGTTTTATCTGTATGACAAGAAGTAGTTTTTGAAATGTAACAAGGCACCCACCAAGGTTAGGGTCCTCTTTTTCCCGGGAACTGAGAGATAGGCCAAATATCTCCCTTGATGTCTGTGTTTCAAAATGACAGCTCTCAAGATCTTTCCATTTTTTTTTTTTTTTAAGTAGGCTCCATGCCCAAGGTGGGGCCCAAACTCATGACCCCAAGATTAAGAGTTGCACGCTCTACTGACTGAGCCAGCCAGGAGCTCCAAGATCTTTCCATTTTAAAGAAATGGCTCCCACATGCTGAGGAAAGACAATCCTGGGGCTTTCTGTGTGTTCATTCCTTCATTCATTTATTTTTAACAGATTCTCAGAAATTCAAATCCCAAATAAAGTGTTTTGACTGACTAATCTAGTTTATTTGGTTTATTTGGTTTATAAGCATTGTCAAACAACTAATGATAAACCTCTTCAGATAATATTATGTGGGTAATATAACTGTAAGTGTTCAAGGAAATTATAGGCAATTCCTAAAGTTTTAATATGTCTTGGTACATTGTCATCACCTGACGTTCAAATTGTTAAAATGCTTTGTGTCACAAAAATAATCAAAATTTCTTATCAACTACGTTATACCTGAGCTCTCATCAGGTCTTTAGCCATGTCCATTTTTGCCTCGTGTCATTTACAGTTATTGTTCTGACGCTCTTGCAAAATATGTTTCAGCTTCAAGGAGATTCAGGAAAAGGACTTTTGAGAAATACAGGTTTCTGGTAACCTTAAGATCATCAGACTAAACTATGAATTTCCAGAACTAATGAAAAAGCTACATTTAAACAGAACAAAAAGTAACAGCATGGAACTTAATCAATTAAGGAAAATGATGATCTTTTTTAATGACTCTTGCTCAAAGCATTGCTGGTTCTCTAATGTTTGCTTTCCCAGATTTAAGGTAACTTTTTCTCTTAAGAGATCCACAACTTACAGAAATTTGTAATCAAATTAACATATTTATCTTTTCCTCCCTACCTGTAACCCTCCAGAATTCAGAAGCTCTCAGTGAGTATTCTTTCTTTTATGGCAATTATAAATTATTTGCGCTGTTCTTGCAACAAGACACCATTGGAAAGATTGGTTATATTACCAAGGCTTGGACTGGAATGTCATAGCCTTGACTGGAATGTCAGTTTTTTAAGCTATTGTTTTTAAGTCATCTCTACAACCAACGTGGGGTTTGCACTCATAACCCCGAGATCAAGACTGGTGTGCTCTACTAACTGAACCAGCCAGGTGCTCCGGGAATGTCATCATTAAGAGAGACACACATAGACTCAAGTATGACCAGACAGCTTTAAGAAACTCAGATTGGCCTTATGGAGCCAATGAAGCCTCTTGGGAATGTTGGCCTGATATCTTGCTTATAGAATTCCTAACAGCCTTACCAGATGAGTAAAGAATGCCACTTCCTGGCAGATGCAGGGACCTCAAGAAATTTGGGTGACCTCAAGAAGAGAGGAATTCACCCAAATCTACAGGTATTGCAGGTGAATCTGATGGCAAATATTTGGCTTGGTTCTTGGCTTTAGAAAGGCTATTAAAATTCCAATCTAAAATTCTTTACAAAAAGTTCCAGCAAAACAGATTTAAAAGAAGGAAGGAAGGGGAGCTCCTGGGTGGTTCAGTGGGTTGAGTATCTGACTCTTGATTTCGGCTCAGGTCATGATCTCACAGTTCGTGGGCTCGAGCCCCACATCAGGCTCTCTGCTGTTAGCTCAGAGCCCACTTCAGATCCTCTGTCCCCCTCTGTATCCTCCCCTCCCCTGCTCCTGCACTCTCTTTCTCAAAAATAAACATTGTTTAAAAACGAAAGAAAAAATTAAATTATATACTGTTTCCAATGATGCACAAACTAAAGCATTAATCAAATTTGAGAGTAGTATGATGAAAAAAAGAACTGGCAGCCAAAGTGCAAGTGGGTCAGCAGCCAGACATTCCTTTCCAGGCACTGCAGGCTGTTTGATGGTCCAGTTAGTAACCCAAGGACAATTACTCCTTGGTGTGCTCCTCTGTGAAACACTGAATCAGTCACCACTCTCCCCACACTGTTCCATTATACCCACAGGGTTTTCATTTATAGAGGTGATGGGATGGTGACACACATAGGTTAATGCCTCTGTAAGAAGTTATTATAATTCTCAAGAGCAGGAGGGGCCCTTGGGTGGCTCAGTCGATTAAGCGTACGGCTGTTGATCTCAGCTCATGTCATTATCTCAGGGTCATGAGTTCAAGCCCCACATTGGGCTCCGCGCTGGGCCTGAAGCCTACTTGAAAAAGAAATTCTCAAGAGCAGGAACATGCCATGCCACACATGGCCACATGGGGTAGCAACAGTGTTGGTCAAAAGGAACAAAGGTGTGAAGACAGAACATGGGCGCAAACCTCTCATTTGGTTTCCATGCGAAAGGCAAGGCAGGATAGGGTGAATCACTTAGGATTGGCTAGTTTGAATAATTCTATCAGGCTTTGGGGCACAAGGGTAGTCCCTAATTGTCTGTTACCTGGCCTTGCATTGATACAGAGCAAGGGAAGTATTGGTGTGATGTTTGAGAGTTAGATAAAGGAAGTGGTTGGGGCTATGACTTCGGACTGGTTGGTTTGCATATGAAAGGCATGCTCTCGAACAGGTTGTTTCGTGTCTCTAGGAATTAGCTATCCATAGGAGAGGCAGTCTCTTCCAAGTGTGTAGGGCTCTTAAGTTGTCGACATCATAAAACACAGAAAATAAAAAGAACATGATTAATATAGATGTAGATGTACATCTTCCACATGATCTATCCAGTCCTATCCCTAAGCCTTTCAATTTTGTCTTGTATATCATGCCAGACTAACTCAGGCATCTCAGCCTCCTTAACTATAGGCTACCACTGAATCCAAGCCAGTCAATCCAACAAGTAGAATATTAGAGTCACCTCCAGCTGCAAGAGGTAGCACACTAAATCCAGAATCTCTAGTAACTGCACCATATCAATGACTTTGGTCCAATCTGTTCATATATTCCACCCCCCTTGGTCAAATAGTCCTAGAACCCATACCCACACTTGATCCCCAGGTTTCTGATAGTATATACTAGCAAAATATCACAATCCATCTTGGTCCATTATTTCCTCTTATTTCCCTGGATCATGCTCAGTTGATACTAGTTTTAGGTTGTTGTGGTGAGTCTTGTAGAGATTTGGCATTCCTTTATAGGCATCTGCCCAGGTGATATTAACAGAGGAAGGCTAGTCTCTTCACACACTTGGTAAAAGAGACTCAGATTGACTTAGGGTTCCAAATTGTCAGTTTCTTTGCATCCAACCAGATGGCCCCGTTCCAAGAGTCAGAATCCCACTTTATCAATCAATGACCTAACTTTCACATGAGAAACATTGTGAGACCGTGTATTCAAAAGTCATTGTAATTCAGCAAGCCCTTAATTTAATACTTTGATTTTCAGCAATAGGAATGCTGCAGCTACAGAAATCGGGGCTTCTTTTCAGGCTACCCTAAAAATTTTCTCTTTCTCATATTGGGAATTGAGTTGAGAGATAATGGTCTTGAGCTTACCATTTTCTCTTTGTAAGCAATAACATGAACTTGAATCCTTCCCAGACCATAGTCTTTGTAGTTACGATCACTGCCTTAATACTCATTGCAACACCCACTTGATCTCAAGGCATGTGCTGCAAGGCATGTGCTGCCTCTTCGTCATAATCAACACTAGGTAATGGATTCATGATGATGTCACTGCACACCACGGCTCGTTAGCATCCCATTTCCTACTGGCTAGGTGTTCAGCACTTCATTCAAGCCCAAGGGCTTGGCCAAACCAACTCCCAAATTGCATCCTCATGGGTTTATCTACTAGGGCTACTGACAGAACCAATTCATTAATAGTTAGGATTCAATCAAGGGAAATAACCTCCACATTAATTTGAATACGGAAAATTTAATAAAAGGATTATTAACCAAGACATTGGAGTATTGAGGAATTGCTAGGAAAAGTAAAGACAACCCTAAAAACACTGGAATAATTCAAAATAAAAATGCTCAACATCACTCATCATCAGGGAAATACAAATCAAAACCACAATTAGATACGACCTCACAGCTGTCAGAACGGCTAACATTAACAACACAGGTAATGAGAGATGCTGGTGAGGATGCAGAGAAAGAGGAACCTTTTTTTTTTTTTTTAATGTTTATTTATTCTTGAGAGAGAGTGAGCTGTGGAGGGGCAGAGAGAAAGGGAGACACAATCCGAAGCAGGCTCCAGGCTCTGAGCCATCAGCACAGAGCCTGAGGCAGGGCCCGAACTCATGAACTGCGAGATCATGACCTGAGCCAAAGTTGAATGCTTAACCGACTAAGCTGCCCAGGTGCCCCAAAGAGGAACCCTTTTGCGTTGCTTGTGAGAATTCAAACTGGTGCAGTCACTCTGGAAAACAGTATGGAACTTCCTCAAATAATTAAAAATAGAACATCCCAGTAATTGCACTACTAGGTATTTACCCAAAGGATACAGGAATGCTGTTTCAAAGGGGCACATGCACCCCAATGTTTATGGTAGCACTATCAACAATAGCCAAAGTATGGAAAGAGCCCAAATGTCCACTGACAGATGAATGGATAAAGAAGATGTAGTGTATATACACAATGGAGTATTACTCAGCAATCAAAAAGAATGAAATTTTGCCATTTGCAAAAATGTGGATGGAACTAGAGTGTATTATGCAAAACGAAATTAGTCAGAGAAAGACAAATATCATATGACTTATATGTGGAATTTAAGATACAAAACAAATGAACAGAAGGGAAAGGAAGCAAAATATATATATAAAAAACAGGGAGGGGAACAAAATATAAGAGACTCCTAAATATAGACAACAAACTGAGGGTTGCTGGAGGGATTGTGGGTGGAAGGATGGGCTAAATGGCCAAGGGGCATTAAGGAAGACACTTGTCCGGATGAGCACTGGGTGTTGTATGTAGGGGATGAATCATTGGATTCTACTCCTAAAATCATTATTGCACCATATGCTAACTAACTTGGATGCAAATTTAAAAAATGCAACACAGAATGGTAGAAACAAGTTTGTGAATATCTAACCTGAAGGACTATACACAAAAGAAATCATAGAAATCAATTAGAAAAAAAGACAAAAAATAAAATAGGCAACATATTTGAACAAAATATTCATTAAAGAACATATATGAATGGTCATTAAGCCTAGAAAAGTTATGCAACTCTAGTCATTATGAAATTATAATTTAAAACTACAATGAGAAAGACTACAGTCCACCAAGACAAAACTGATTAAAAAGAATCATGATGCCAAGATTGGATTCAGCTTAACTCTTTTTTTTTTTTTTTAAATCAGATCCTTCCTTTGCATATGCACTCTGAGAATGCTATAACAACTGTCACATAACAAAACAGAATTTAATAAGTTACACTCCCTTTGAGATAGATGTCAGAGTAGTAAAGGATTTGACTATATCTTAAGAAATGAAGAAATACTAAATGGATAAACACTGTTGCTTTGTGATTTGGACACAATCACTGAAAATGCAGGCAGGAAAGATGTTCTCTGTGGGAACCAGTTGCAGAAATAACTCCTTGTCCCCTACTTCCAGGGCGGCCTAAACATCACTGTTTCTTTCTAAGTCATGGCCCTGACTATAGATACATAGTTACAAAATCGACTAATCCTTCTGACTACATGCGTTTGAATAGCAAGAAAATGTTTATTACATTGTTGCTAAGAGTGGATGCATTTTGAGTCTGAAAGAGACTGTGTATATTTAAATCTGTAGCATTTAATAATTGAAAGGTTGAGATCAGGTCAGGATCTCAGGGTTGGTGGGTTGAAACCTCTTCTCGGGCTCTGCCCTCACAGTGCAGAGCCTCCTTGGGATTCTCTCTTTCCCTCTCTCTGCCCCTCTTCTGCTCTCTCTCAAAAGAAACAAACAACAAAACAAAACAAAAATTTAAAGGAATAATCAGCTTCCGTTCCCTGAAGGCTAAAGTCCTCTTATTTCTGAGACACTCGTGGTATCGGGAAAACTTTACTGGCGGAGGTCAAGAACTAGACACTCTAGCTGAGGAAACTCCATTACCCAAACGGCAATGCGCATAAGAGTTGCGGAGTTGACCCAATGAAAGCCCAGAACAGATGCATTTCCGTGCGACGCATCAGATTAGGGCGGGACTTCCGGCGTCTGCCTCTTGGCGGTCATTTTGGCTTCCTTCGAGTCTGTTCACTCAGAGGCTCCGGAGAACTGGGTCGGCGCCCCGTAAGGCAAGGTAGACGTTCTCCCGGCTGCAGAGACGCGGCTCTGAGCCTCGGAGGCGGCGGCCTCGGGGTGACCCGCAACGGCCTGGGATCGAGATCTCCGCGCCCCACAGCTGCGCTCCGCCTACAGAGTCCGATGGCGGCGGCCGCGCGTAGGGACCCGGCTGAGGTAAACGCGCAACCCCCGGGCCCTCTCCGCCCTCCCCCACCCAGACCTTCCAGGCCCGAGCGCGGGGCGCCTGGTCGCGTCCCAGCGGCCCAGGTCCCGCTGTCCGGGCCGGGAGGCTCTCGCGGGCGGGGACCCCGTGTCTGAGCGCCGGCGTGACGGGGTGCGGGAGCGGGCTGAAGGGGAGGGGTCGCTCGGTTGCAGAGACTTAGAGGTGCGGCGGGGCCGGGAGCACTGGGGAAGCCCAGGCTCTGTTTTGTGTCTACAGGCAACAGAGTGTGAGGCGAAGGCCTTAGGAGTTGTACCTTCTTTCTCGGGACGCTGGGAGCCACGAAGAGTTGGGGACAATAGAGGGACGGTGTCCGAGATCGGGTTCTAACAGGTTTCCTGCAGCTGCTCACAGGAGGGACAGACGGGAAGAGGGGTGATGATAGGAGCAGGAAAGTTGAGTTCTGTAAAGATCGCCTAAGTGGCGACAGTGCACTGAGAACAGGAGCCCAGAAGTAGCGCGCTCGTCTTGTCTCCGGATCCTGCGCTGGGCTAAGGTACTTGGCCACCTGAGCCCGTGGATCCTGGCTTAGGGGTGCTGGGTTGTGGAGCTTATTCTAGGGCGTCCCTAGACCCCACCCCCGCACGTGCTTTGGGATAATGGTGTGCTGTGACTCTTCTGCCAGTGCTCCAGTCGCCGGGTCTGGGAACTTGGAGGAGACATCAAGCGCAGGGTCCTAACTCCAGGCCCAGAGTTACAGAGTGGTTCCTATTTTTGGCAGCCAGTGCAGTGAGATATGGAAGGGGTCCCAGGCATAGGTACTAGGACGTGCAAAGGCTTGGAGAGTTCGGGAACCTGCGGGTAACCTTTGTTTCTCATGGGAGCTGGGAGGAGTCAGGTCTGGACACCCAGGTGTCCGGTGCTGTGGGAGGGGTTGGAGCAGTGAAGGCAGGTGATCTCCCTGCGGCTGCAGCATGGAGAGGAGTGCAGTTGTGATGGTGGTGCTGGGAAGGTAAGGGAGGAGGCTACTGCAGTAGTCTGGGCCGGTGTGATGGTAGCCAGAGCAGGGTGGTGGCTGTGGAGGTGGGAGAAGTGGCTAGATTCTGTGTCAGTGTTTGAGGTGTGGCTGCCTGGGTTTTCTAATTTTGAGGTACGGACAGAGAGGTAGGGCTCAGTCAGAGGTGACGAAGTTTTGGCTTTGGCAGCTGGGAGAACGGAAGCTCCATCAGCTGAGATGGGGAAGCTAGTAAGAGTAATTTTCATTGGGGACATCAGAAGATTTCTTTTCGGTCTGTTAAGGGTATGAGATGTTTCAGGACAGGTCAGGATGTAGGCTTCTCCAAAAGGTGGTGGAGAGTGCGGACCAGGGAGGAGCTGTAGGTTACTTAATAGGAGGAATCCTGGGGCACCTGGGTGACTCAGTCGGTTAAGCACCTGACTTAGGCTCAGGTCATGATCTCACGGTTCACGAGTTCCAGCCCCACGTCAGGCTCTGTGCTGATGGCTCAGAGCCTGGAGCCTGCTTCGCATTCTGTGTCTCCCTCTCTCTCTGCACCTTCCCTGTTCACACTCTGTCTCTCAAAAATAAACATTAAAAAAAATTAAAACCAAATTTAAAAATGTTTTCTAAAAAAAAAAGACACCATTAATAAAAACAACAGGAATGCCACGGATACAAAGAAAATATTTGTAGAAATAACAAGTGTAGGTGAGAATTTGGAGAAAAGGACATCCTCGTGCACTGTTGGTGAGAATGCAAACTGGTGGTGCAGCCACTATGGAAAACAGTATGGAGATTCTCAAAACATTGAAAATGGAAATACCATACGATCCAATAATACCAATAGTGGGTATTTACTCAAAGAAATTGAAAATGCTAATGAAAACATATAAGCACCCTATGTTTACTGCAGCATT
>NW_026057588.1:2334294-2347069 GCF_023721935.1 Panthera uncia | reverse complement strand
CCCCGCCCCCCCCGGCGCTCTCGGGGTGCCCCGGGGCGTGGGGCCGGCCTAGGTTTTCTCTTCCCCCTCCCCCCCCCCCCCCCCCCCCCCCCCCCCCCCAGCGCTCTGTCTCTGTCTCTCTCTCAAAAATAAATTTAAAAATCATTAAAAAAAAACGTGGGGATTCCTGGTCAGGATGACAGTGGTAATAGTGGCCCAGGAAGAAGAGGGTAGGCCTGAGGACCAGGTTTCCTGCCTGGCTCACTGGTTGTGGGATGTGGGTGCCACAACACAGATCGGGGAGAGAAGCGATCATAGAGAGGGCAGGGGAGACTGCATGGTTTGGGATGTGGCCAGGGACTCCAGGGGAAAAGTGGACATGAGACAGATGTGGAGGCATAGGAGTAATTCAAACAAGGTGACATGGAGATGGGGGCTGGTGCTTATTCACGTCTGCAGACTCACCAGGATTTCGTTGTGTCTGGTGGGGGCTTAGGTGTTCAGGTGAGGCTGGTGTATTCGCTTAGGAGCACAAGTGGTCATTTATGAGACTCACTGGGCAGCTGAGTCTTGAACGCAGGTTAGACAGAAGAAACATGTGACTGGAGAGGGGACATAAAGCGCATGCAGGACAAGTGGGGGAGAGCCATGGGTATCTGAAATCTGCTTTCATTTTTAGGTAGTGGGGTTGGAGCAAGGAACAGGGAGGGAGGCCTTTGCAGTAGGACTCAAGGCTGTGTCTGTCAGTGGGGACCATCAGAGTCTGCAGTAGTATTTGATCCTGTTTGAAATTGGGCCACATATGCTGAGTGACAAGTAGAGGCCAAGGAGATGACTATAGTGATGGGTAGGAGTTGTGGGAGTGCCGTTGTGAGAGGTGTGCCAAGAGTGACGTGCACATGGAGAGGGAGTGTGGACGCATGACCCCAGGGCCTGGAATTGAGGTCGTAAGGATGAAGGATAATGCCACAATTTTTCTGTCTTGGAGGGATGATCCAGAGGACTTCAGCGGTATTGCCTGATAAGACCAGAGTCACAGCATTTACACCCTCCTTGTATAGCCAACTTCTCTCCCTAACCTGTGTTCATTTGACACCAACTACTTTGACAAGAGGCAAGATGGCTACCATGCCAGGTCCACAGTTCAGATATCCTCTCTCTGCCCATCTGCCTGTTGTCGTGAGAAGACATAGTATCAGTGGGAACGTTGAGGAGAGGCCTGATATTTCCTCTGAGGCATGGAGTAGAGTGAGCCAAGGATGGATGTGGAGGGCGGGGGGCATGACGAACTTGGACTCCTAGGAGAGATGTTGATCATTGAGTGAACTGTCCACATTATGACAGGATGTGAACTTTGAGGATGTGGCCATTGACTTCTCCCAGGAGGAATGGGGGCTCCTTGATGAGACTCAGAGACTCCTGTACTGCGACGTGATGCTGGAGACCTTTGCACTTGTAGCATCTCTGGGTAAGACTGTTACATTGCTCCTGGTGTTCTGAGGTGATGTCGTGCCTCCCCCCAACCCCCAGAGTTAGCTCTGTCTTTCCCACAGCTGGATCATGGGATCTGATTTCCACACTTTCTTGTTAATGTGTGTGGTGGGTGCCAGTGCTGAGCTGTGTATAGTGACCAGAGCAATGGACTCCCTAATCATCCCTCACACCTGTTGCCTCAGAAAGTGCAGAGGAGGGTCTGGGAGTCTGGAGTCTTGCAGTCAACTTAATGGATCCCACCTTGCTTGTCCTGTCCCTGGAAGGTGACTGTTTCCAGATCCATGGCCTCCAGTTTTGCCCCCTTTCTCTAGCTAAGAGTTCTGTGTGACTGCCTGTGCCAGGTCATGGCCGTAACATGAACCATGGGCTATTCTTGGTTACATAAACCATGGGCTAAGACCCTCCTTGAGCTGTATTTTGTAGTATTTTTCTCCTGAATATTACTGCATGACAAGTTGCCTGGGGCCAGTGGTGGCCACTCACCGTGCGTCTTTCATTAAGACTTGCATCATTCAGGTTCTAAGGAGTTACACAGTGGAGAGTGCAGGAAAAACACTGCTTGTTTCACAGGGTGGACATGGCAAGATGGTCTCACAAGAGGCCTGGCCCTGGTGTGTGGCAACCGGGGGTGGGCATGACCTCAGGGCTGTGTTCAGATCATACCAGGAACCTGCCATGTGTTCAATGGTATTATGGTGCAAGTACCACTAGCCACATATTGTTTCTACCTTTTCTTCTACATACTTAACACTTTGCTGACTTGTCATTTCATCTGAGACTTCTGGCTCCTGGCTCCTTCCACCTTTGTGGCCTCCATGAGCCACCAGTTCCTCTGCACTGCTCCCTCTACAATATTCTCCAACATTGACCTGCACATGGTGTCATGAGGTGTGCACATATCCTTACATAGTCCTTGAACCAGCTGCTTAGTTCCAGTTGAATTTTGGGGGGGACAGGACACAACCAGCCTTCCCACACAGCATGCCCACGTCTCCAGCAGACAAGGTCCTACTGAAGGAGGAGTGAGGAGGCAGGAATTTCTCCTCCATGTGCTGCACCCTATGTTTCTGTGCTTTGTCTGTTGAGGTTTCTTCTGTTCAGGTTTCTTCAGAGGCCCAGTACTGTCAAGCCGCCCCTACCTCAGCCTGCCTCCAGCTCCCTTGTTCTCACAGCAATTTCATGGACCCAACTTGTGTCTGGTACACCTTGGTAATGGAGCTCTCTCCTCTCACCAAGTCAGCATCTCGTCAGCACCTCTGTGCTTTCAGGTTGTCGGCATGGGACGGAAGATGAAGGGGCCCCTTCTGTGTCTGTAGGAGAGTCCCAGTTCAGGGCTTCTCAGGCAGGTCCATCCACCCAGAAGATCCACCCCTGTGAGATGTGTATCCCAGCCTCGAAGGATATCTTGCACCATGCTGAGCCCCAAGCAAGATGTCCTTGGCAGAAGCCATGCTTGGGTGGCACGTGTGTGAGATGTTTCTCTTTCCATGCAGACCTTCACCAGCAACAGAGGCATGGCAGTGAGGAGAAGCCCTGGAAAAGGGATGGGGACAGAGCCTCGTGTTTGAAGAGCTGCAACATCTTTGTGTCAGGACAGCCTTTCACCTGTAGGAAGGTTGGTGAGGACTTCCCAGCCACCTCGGGACTTCTGCAGCACCAGACCACTCCCAACAGTGAGGAGCCACACAGGGGCAACCAGAGTGGGCAGGCCTTTCACAGTGGAAAAAGTCACTACAGCTGTTGTGAATGTGAAAAGGCTGTCCGCCACAACCATGCACTGGATCAGCATCAGAGTGTCTGCTCTGGAGAAGGGCTGTATGAGTGTGGCAGATGTGGGAAAACCTTCAGCTGCAACTACAGATTGGTGCGGCACCAACAAATTGACAGTGGACAAAGGCCATATGAGTGTGGTGAATGTGGGAAATGCTTTAGCCAGACTTCTGACCTCATTAAAGACTGGAGAATTCACAGTGGTACAAAGCCTTATGGATGCAGAGAATGTGGACAACTAATTACCCATAGCTTCAGTCTCAGAAAACACTGGAGAATTCACACTGGAGAAAGGACTTATGAATGCAGTGAATGTGGAAAAGTCTTTATCCACAAATCCAAACTCATTCACCACCAGAGACTACACACTAGAGGAATACATTATGGGTGTGGTGAATGTGGGAAATCGTTTAGTTACAAATCCAACTTCATCGAGCACCATAGAGTTCACACTAGAGAAAGGCCTTATAAATGCAGCGAATGTGGGAAATCCTTTAGACAAAGCTCTAGCCTTTTCCGACACCAGAGAGTTCACACTGGAGAAAAGCCATATAATTGCAGCAAATGCGGGAAATCCTTTAGACAAATCTTTAACCTCATTCGGCATGGGAGAGTTCACACTAGAGAAATGGCTTATGAGTGTAGTGACTGTGGGAAATCTTTTAGCTGCAAATCTGAACTCGTTCAACATCAGAGAATTCACAGTGGAGAAAGACCTTATGAGTGCAGTGAATGTGGGAAGTCCTTTAGACAGTTTTCTAACCTCATTCGCCACCGGAGTGTTCATACCGGAGAAAGGCCTTATGGGTGCAGTGTTTGTGGGAAATACTTTAGCCGCAAATTTATCCTTATTCAACATCAGAGAGTTCACACTGGAGAAAGACCTTATGAGTGCAGTGAATGTGGAAAATCCTTTACCCGCAAATCTGACCTCATTCAACATCAGAGGATTCATACTGGCACAAGACCTTACGAGTGCAATGAATGTGAGAAATCTTTTAGGCAACGCTCTGGTCTTATTCAACACCGGAGAGTTCATTCTGGAGAAAAGCCATATGAGTGTGGGGAATGTGGGAAATCCTTTAGCCAAAGTGCAAGCCTTATTCAGCACCAGAGAGTTCACACTGGAGAGAAGCCTTATGTGTGTATCGAATGTGGGAAAACCTTTAGCCAAAGCTCTAGCCTCATTCAACACCAGAGAGGTCACACTGGTGAAAGGCCTTATGAGTGCAATGAATGTAGGAAACCCTTTACCCACAAATCTGACCTCATTCAACATCAGAGAGTTCACACTGGAGAAAGGCCTTATGAATGCAATGAATGTGGGAAATCATTTAGCCGCAAATCTAACCTCCTTAGACACCGGAGAGTGCATACTGGAGAAAACCCTTAATTGTGCTGGTTATGTTTTATTTCTTCATTCAGTGTACAACACTAAAGGAGACTGTGTGTGAGAGACATTTTCCTTAATTTAAACATCTTTTATCTCAACATAAACTTTGTGAGATTCCTCCTAAGTCTGAGGTACATGCAAGACTTTAGGAGGATGCATTGTATGGTTTCACCTGTCCAGCGCTACTGCCGTATTTATGTCACCGCCAGCTTCTGTGGCCGAGGGCATTCACCTCTACTACCTGGCCCATCTGCACGATGTAGGTCAGTCATCACCCAGAGTACGCAGAGAAGCTAGCCTCTTCTGTTTTCCCATTTGCCTGAGGAAACTGTGAATAGCCTGAGCGCTTAGGGAGAGCCTCATTCCTTTCTCTCTGACTTTAAGGAGCGGACCTGACCCAGTTTTGGTCCAGAGGACCCATCCTCACCTTGCTAAGAAGGACCTATTTCTTTTCAGGAACGCTGTTCTTACATTATGCTTGTGATGAATTCTTCCCGGTTCTAATTCACCAGCATGGGAACTGCTTGCTACACATTGGGTTGGTTTATGTTCTTTTGGTCAAGGTCTTTGTTTCTGCACCTTTGATTTTGGTGGTTGTATTCACTGTGTGAGGTGATTTGAAAGCAGAATTGTGATCTATCAGCAGGTAGAGACCAGCAAATTTTGTGGGGATCCCATACTTCCTGTGTTTCAGGAAGGACGGTATGATGGTGGAAAATAGCAGTTGTCCAATATTGGTCTAGTTTGCATTGGTGCCCAGTGCTCTGAAAGAAAGACTGCAGGACTTTGTGGTGCTTAGCAACTTGGTGCCGAGATTTGGGGGGAGGTCAGGGGTCACCCGAAAGAGGAGACCTTTGTGGTAACAACCTCCCTGTGCTTCTTTGAACAACATAAATTATATTCTCTTGTTTGCTGTATATATCACATAATTCCCACCAATATTCAGGGGACTTCTTCCCCAGGTCCTGCAAAGGAGCCATGTGCCACGATGTACAAAATTTCAGTGTCATTTGCTGTAAGACTAGAAATACAGGTGGAATTGTAATTGGAACAAAAACATGGATTCATAGGGCATAAAGGAGACTGCAGTAAATTAGATGGAATGTGCCTTACCTAAAAGTTCATTTCTAAACATTCTAGAACTGTGACTTATATGATTGATGTGTACAGAAATTCTCAGGACCTCCATAACTATTTCTTGTAGCCAAGGTCATTGATGAACTAAATATTCTAAAGGTTTTGTGGATTCTCACAGCCTCTCTGGGCTGTTCAACAGGTCATTGCTCTAGAGTCAGGAAAACAAGGATAGAGAGAAGGCTGAGCCTACTGTCCAAGGATGTGTCTTTCATGACCCAGCCATCATTCTTGTAGATTCAGGTGGGAGCAGTCTTCATGCTGCCAATATTTGCTACCACTGAGGGAAGGCTGCCCCTCCCCGGGCATGAGGGTACAGATGGTGGAGTCCATATAGGGTTGCCAACCTAATTTCCTAAAAAAGGATATCTGGGCTTGTATTTTGGACCACTTCTTAAAGCTCTGTTAAGGTATAATCTGTATAGTTGGCACTCAAAAAAATACACTTATCTAATGTTATCAATTTGGTAAACTCTGACATATGTATAAAGTAATGAAACCAGGGGCGCCTGGGTGGCGCAGTCGGTTAAGCGTCCGACTTCAGCCAGGTCACGATCTCGCGGTCCGTGAGTTCGAGCCCCGCGTCAGGCTCTGGGCTGATGGCTCGGAGCCTGGATCCTGTTTCCGATTCTGTGTCTCCCTCTCTCTCTGCCCCTCCCCCGTTCATGCTCTGTCTCTCTCTGTCCCAAAAATAAATAAAAAACGTTGAAAAAAAATTTTTAAAAAAATAAAGTAATGAAACCATATTACTCATGAAAATGCACATATTTGTCATGATATATTTACTTTGTGCTCATATAGTGTCTCTCCCTGCCTTATCCAGCCTTCCAGGCAACCATCAATTCTCTTTCCTTTACATTAGGTTAGTTTGTATTTTCTATAATTTAAATAGGCATTATTAAGTATATGCATATTTTTTGTACTAGTTTCCTTCATTCTGCATACTTATTGAAATTCAACAATGATGCTTATTTTTATTGCTGAGTAGCGTTCTGTTCTATGAATAATGACTTTATCCATTTATCTGTTCTGGACAGATAGGTTATTTCTGGGCGTGGGGTGTTTACAAAAAACGCTGCTATGAATATTTACATTCAGTTCTTTATGTGGATATATGTTTTATTTCTCTTGTTATAACTCTTGTTATAGTAACTAAAACTGTTACCGTGTAGGTGAACGCTTCATGTTTTAAGAAATGTGAAACCGTGTTCTATAATGGTTACTCTCTTTTGCCTTCCCGCCAGTAGTACATGAGAATTCTAGTTCTCTGGGAACCTTGACACTAGATGTGGTCTATCTTTTTAAATTTTAGCCCTTGAGATAAGTGTGTAGCCATAAGCCACGTTGGTTTTAATTCCATTTCCCAAAGTATTTCATGATGTTGAACATTTGTCATGCATTCTTTTTATCATCAGTTTATCTTCTTATCATCTGTTTATCTTCTTTGGTAAAATGTGTGCTTGTAACCTCTTAACCTATTTTCTTTTTATGTACTTATGTATTTATTACATGGAACAATTGTTTTTGAATACCAGATTTTTCTCCCTCAACTTTTTGTCCTCATAATTGAAAAGCCACATGCACTAGATTTATATGTTTAATCTGCATTAATACATCTCTGCTTTCTTAACTCAGTGACACATTAAATCAAGCCTAGGTTTTAGTCTTTGGCAATCCCTGGCATAGACACTCCCCTCATGGTAAATGCAAATCGCCAAAGTGGTGTCACTGAACATGGAGTTGGTAAGATATTCCTAGTAACCTCTCATTATATTCTGTTCCCAAAGTACTGATACAGTACCCACTAATCTCTTCAGGAACATAGGTAATAAAACAATAAGAATGACTAGTAAGTGGCAAGTTTTGAACACATGTTTTGCAAAAAGAGTTTAAGTATGATTAACTTAAACTGCACATATTTTAAATGTACATTTTGATATTTTCATACGTACTTACATCCCATTGTAAATGGCTGTTTACAATATGTCCATGGATAAGACTGTTAAGTCCCATTAAACCTGTCACAATCCTCCATCATTATTTATCATTTTCATGGTCGTTCTTCTATTTATCCCCATGCATACTAGTGGGTTATTTTACTTGTAATCCTAACAAGTCAGTGCATAACCTCTTAAGAATTTCCCAAATCTAAGGACTCTCATGACTCTGATAACTTGAATACACAAAACATATTTTTGAATATATATGTTAATGCTGAATTTTATTAATTGAGTTAGTTATTGAAGGCAGTTTGAATGCAGTTAGGATATTATGGCTTTTATTACATGTGTTTTTTTAAGTCTATTCACTTAACCTCTTTTATTTTGTTTGCTGAAAAATTAGTCACGGTGTTAATATTTTTATATAGTTTAATATTACTTCTATAATTAAAAATCATGAGTTGCCCTTGAATAATCCAGATGTGTACAGTACAGACATGTACATAAACTATACTTCTTGATGCTTAACACAATTAGACTTCTCTAACTTCCATCTGTCAAAACATTGTTTCAAAGTTATTTCTTCAGCAGTTTACAAATTCACATGTCTCTGTTTTTAAAAATTTTAAACTTTTCTAATAGGAAGTTGAAATCTGCAAATCAAAAGCCTGTCTTCCCTTGTCAGTGTGTACATATATCAGATCATCACTTTAAATATAATTTTATTTGCCAGTTGTACTTCTATACAGGTAAAAAAAAATAAAAGATTGAAATCATGCAAAAAGCCTTATCTGAACTAACATTGAGAAATAGAGCAATGGAAGAGGATCTTTTAATTCATCACATGGAACAAAAATACAGAATATGTTTATTAATTTTTCTCTGAAGACAACACACTTTGTGTTTGGAGACATAAAAGATTATTGTGAGTTTCTATATTCCTTTAGAATATAAGGGTCAGATATTGCTGCCAGGGACCATCAGGGACACACTAATCTTACCAGCTCTTTTAACTATAGTCCAACCCTTTTGGCCTTAATTTGAAGTGTAGCCATTGTCTTTTCATAATTTTCATGACCATCAAAGAAAGTGGGCCGTTCATCTTGATGGGTTAAACTATTGCCAGTGTTATAATACAGCCTTTTGGATTTCCTGCTAACTCAGCTTCACCAATGAATACATTCACTGAAGTTATGCCAGTTCCTACTGGAATCCCAGTCACAAAATACAGAATGTCACTACATTAAAAAAGTGCATGTTGTAGGGACACCTGGGTGACTCAGTCGGCTAAGCCTCTGACTTCAGCTCAGGTCATGATCTCCTGGTTCATGAGTTCGAGCCCTGTGCCAGGCTCTGTGCTGACAGCTTGGAGCCTGGAGCCTGTTTCGGATTCTGTGTCTCCCTCTCTCTCTGCCCCTCCCCCACTCGCACTCTGACCTCTCAAAAGTAAATAAACATTAAAAAAAAAAAAAAAAGATAAGGGGCACTTGGGTGACTCGGTTAAGCGTCCAACTTTGGCCCAGGTCATGATCTCACAGTTCATGGGGTCAAGCCCCGTGTTAGGCTCTGTGCTGACAGCTCAGAGCCTCGAGCATGCTTTAGATTCTGTGTCTCCCTCTCTCTCTGCCCCTCCCCTGCTCGTTCTCTGTCACTCTCTGTCTCTCAAAAATAAATAAACGTTAAAAAATTGAAAAATCTATCCCAAATACATCGTAGCTTTGGCATAATTTTAAAAAATAGTTTATCTAGTACAGAGCCTGTAAGCATACATCTATACAAATTATTACAAAATGTAAATTAATATAACTGCTGGAAGGTCGACTGGGTGAATATGATAAAGTACACCCAGTGGAAGACCAGGTCTCAAAGCTCAAGGAAACATTCCTTGAGAATATATTTTTATGTCTGGAATGAATACTGTGCAGTGACTTACTAAGTATAGAGTGATGGGAAGAATATTCCAAAGAGAAAGTAGGTGAGAAGGGATCATGCTTGTCTAGACCTAGAAGTCAAGGCCATGGTTCAGAATCACAGTTTAACAGTTTTGGGGTTTTGTTTGTTTGTTGGTTGGTTTGTTTTTGGTAAAACAACTATAAGCATGATTCTGTTTGTCAGGGTAAAGAGCTCATCCCTTGTAAAGCATGACAAAATTAATACTTCCCTTTCTGTTACGCTATGTTAAGACAAATCATTTCTTTTATATCCTATAGTATCAGTAAGCAGACTTTTGAAATGTATTATAGTCTTCATTTCTTCTTAAGCCTTAAATTTTCCATGTTTTTATATCCTTTTCAGATCACGTCTTTACATTTATTCCAACCATGTTTTTGCATCTCTTGGTTCAATCAAAGATGGAGAGATCGATTCTGTAGTATGTGTGTAGAGCACAAGAATGAATGATTTACAAAGTTTTCCCACATGGGATTTGAGAAGTCATTGACAATGCCACAGATTTCTTTTAATGTTTTTTTATTATTATTATTTTAAAATGTTTTATTTATTTTTGAGAGTAAGAGAGACACAGCACAAGCAGGGGAGGGGCAGAGAGAGAGGGAGACACAGAATCCGAAGTGGGCTCCAGGCTCTGAGCTGTTAGCACAGGGCTTGAACACGTGAACTGCGAGATCATGACCTGAGCTGATGTCGGCCACTTCCCAGACACCCCTATTTATTTTTTATTCTCAAGTTAGTTAACATACAGTGTAGTTTTGGCTTCAGGAGTAGAAACCAGTGATTCAACACTTACATATAACACCCAGTGCTCATCCCAGCAAGTGCCCTTCTTAATGCTCATTACCCATTTAATCCAGTCCACCCACCCCATCACCCCTCAGTTTCTTCTCTGTATTTAAGAGTTTTATGGTTTGCCTCCCTCTGTTTTTATTTTTCCTTCCCTTCCCTTATGTTCATCTGTTAAGTTTCTCAAATTCTACATGAGTGAAGTCATATGATATTTGTCTTTCTCTGATTGACTTATTTCACCTCGCATAATACCCTCCACTTCCATCCACGTTGCAAATGGCAAGATTTCTTTCTTTTTTGTCACAGAGTAGACAAAACTGTCATCGGTTGATGGACAGTTGGGCTCTTTCCATACTTTGGCTGTTGTTGATACTGCTGCTATAAAGGATATAGTGTATGTGCCCCTTCAAATCAGCATTTTTATATCCTTTGGATAAATCCCTAGTAGCGCAGTTTCTGGGTCGTAGGGTGGTTCTGGTTTTATATTTTGAGGAACATCCACAGTTTTCAGAGTGGTTGCACTAGTTTTCATTCCAACCAACACTTCAATAGGGTTCCCCTTTCTCCTAATGTTCGTTTATTTTGCAGGGGGGCGGGGGAAACAGAGGATCTGAAGCTGGCTCCACACTGACACCTTTGGTGCTGACAGCAGCGAGCCCAGTGTCAGGCTCGGACTTATGAACTGTGAGATCATGACCTGAGCCGAAGTCAGAGGCTCAACCGACTGAGCCACCCAGGCGCCCTGACAGTGCCACAGACTTTAACAAAGCCAGGTTGAATGTCTATTTTCCAGAAGTGTATCTCCTGCACAAAAATCTATAAACTCCAGGAACACTGAGGAATTTTAGCCAGCTTAGAAATCTGCCGATGGAAGAAAAACTAAAGAAAGGAGGTCTACAAATAGGATACTGAGGGACAGGGTTGAGAAGGATATGCCAGGGAGGAAGTTTTAAGCTTATCATAAAGTACCTAATGTCAGAGTTCAAAGGGGACCTTTCAAAACTGTTTATATACAGGACAGAAAGGAAATAAAATATTGGTTAACGAATAACCTTTCTATACTTATTATGAACAAATATCCTAGTACAATTTAGACTCTTATGTTGCCTCCCTGAATGATTATTTAGGTACGGTATCTTTTTTAGGTAGATCCATCAGTTGCTAGAATGTCATCTATATTCTTGTGATTTCAGGTGTCTCAAATACAGATTAGATAGAAGAGGCATAATTCTCCCTGTTGAAAATGTGGAGACACTCTCCCCTTCCCTTTTCTCATAGCATCTAGCTTAGAGAACTTGTCAGAACTACATCATCCCAACAACCCATCCCTTTGAGGACCACACAGGCCTTTTACCACCCGGGCTCCCTCATACCTGCATTCCTGACTTATATTATTTAATTTCAAAAAGAACTTCCTGTTATACAAACAAGTTTGTTTTTCCTCTGGTGAAGTCAAGAAACAAACACACATGTTTACCCCAACTACAAAGGTAAAGTTAGGACAAACTATATGTAACAAATGATGCTGTCAAGTGCCCTTACGTGAAGACGAGTTCTATTTACGTTGAAAACATGTATGTAATGGGTTCTGTCTGCTTCTCCGTATGACATTGAGATTTTTTCTGCAAGTCTTTGCAAATTTCGTAGCTGATTACTCCTGGTGCACATCACATTCCAGTTTAAAGTATTAAACACATTACTCAGTAATGTGGTATATGAAGAAATTTATTTGGTCTTTCTCCATTGTGCACTGTTCCTGCCACAGAGCTCCTACAACACTTGTTATCTCCTGAGTGATAGTAATATCTTGTGTGTTGTCATAAGGAGCCCATTTTTTAGCACCCCTTAATTTATGCTAAAGACTTGTGTTGGGGTGGGGGCCCTAAATACAGTCAGGATGGGGAATGGTCATCAGAAACGAGAATTAGAGGGTTAGAACTTGGAGCCCCACCCACCAATCTCCAGGCGAGTGTGCTGGAGGATAAAAAAGATCTATATATCCTTTTAGATATAGAGGTCTGTAAAAACTCTTGAAAAGGAGACGTGAGGAGCCTCCAGGTCTGTAAACATGCCTGGAGGGGGGCACACCTCAGTTCCATGAGGACAAAAGCTCCTGCACTGGGGACCCTACTGTACCTCCCCTATGAGTCCCCCTAGAGCGACTATAGGACATCGGGATACGTTCTGGGTCCCCCTATGTACTTCATCTGCCTCTAAACATATTTCCCTGAGTTCTGTGAGCCACCCTGGCAAGACAATCCAGCAAGAGGAGGGGACAGGGGATCTGCTCATTTACAGCCAGTCACTGTGAAGCACAGGTGAC
>NW_026057588.1:2233096-2314294 GCF_023721935.1 Panthera uncia | reverse complement strand
AACCCCTAACGGTTCAGCAGGGTTGGCGCCTCCTCTCGCACCTTCTTGGTCCGGTTATGTCACTGTGGAAGCGGAACTCCGGAACCTGTCACCAGGTGAGCAAAACTAAGAGCGCCAACATGGCCCCTCTCAGGAGACAGTCACCACGTGCCGCCCCTTGGTATTGTCTACACGGAAGTCTCTCCTCTAGCTCTCACTAGAGGACGACGCAGCACCTCGGCTCAGGGCTTTCTGGATCAAGTGGTCTCCACAATTCCGTTGCGGCAGACAGGGGGCCTCTTGCAGTAAGGAGCCAAGGTCTGCTTGGAGGGGCGAAGGAAAAAGGCACACACGGGCAGGCTTCCCTCCCGTTTGACAGAATGTAACCATGTACGAGTGCATGGCTCTCTGCCGCTGATCACCCAAGTGCTTGGAGACTTATTTCAGACCAGAAAAGGGCAGCATGCTCCCTGAGGCTGAGAATATTGTTGATGATGCTCCCAAAGGCTACAAAGCAAAGAAACACATCGTTCTATTGAGTGTTTTAGACACAAAATGTGTCCACGCCTAGTGGAAGGTAATAAACAGTATCTTGTTTCAGTTCAATTGTGTGCAATCCAGAGCATTAAGTTCCCTTGGTCAAGAGAGAAAATACTCCAGATTGTGCCACATTATTAAAGATAAGAGGAAGGATGTTGAGCCGCCAGAATCCCAAGTACACAGATGTGACTGTCTCTCCTTGCATAGTATTTAATTAGGACACTGTACACTTTTTTTTGACTAGATCCAGGCCTTGGCAGGAACGAGAATCCTTTTCAGTTGGTTTGGCAAGTATCTCCCCTCCTGAATATCTGATCACCATTGATACCTGATTAAATTTCCTCGATCCTCGGCATCACACAGGTGATCTCTCATTATAGTGACCTGCTTTCAGCTAGTATCTTTTAGGTCAGTTTAGGAGGAATTTCCCTAATCTAGTGATTTTTTTTTAATGTTTATTTTATTTTTGAGATGGAGAGAGACAGAGCATGAACGGGGGAGGGTCAGAGAGAGAGGGAGACACAGAATCTGAACAGGCTCCAGGCTCTGAGCTGTCAGCACAGAGCCCGACGCGGGGCTCGAACTCATGGACCACGAGATCATGACCTGAGCCAAAGTCAGGCGCTTAATCGACTGAGCCACCAAGACGCCCCTTAATCTAGTGATTTTCTATCACTCACCCTCCCACACACACCTGAACCGTGCTCTTTGGCATAGATACCAACTTTTAAAAAAATGTGAAGTTGAGTCCAATCTCTCTTGCCTTTACTGCAAGTTCCCATTGTCCCTACACCTGTGGGAATTGTCCTGACTGAAGTTTGTATTACTGTTTCAACAAGTGTCTGAATAATTCTTCTTTAACAGATCTGTGTATTCCCAAGAAAACATCTCTCCTACCTGTAGAATCAACTGTTCTGTCCCATTCACTGAGAAACACTTTTATCCACTTCATATGTCTTATTTGATATCCTGAATACATTCACTTCCTTTTAGGAGTCTAGCATCAATCTCAAACAGAGATCCATGAGAGAAAATGCTACTTTGATTTGGTCAGTGGCTGCAGTATTCCAAGCTGGAGCCTGTATGCAAAGCTTGTATGCAATATCTACCTGAAGATACTGGCAGTATCTTAAATCCATTATTTCACTGCTGAAAAGTGTTATCATATCTTTTGTGATGCGAGGACTGTTTTGATTGAAGAATTGATATGATCTCAGGAGAACATTTATAAAATTCAAATTACAAAGAGCTATTATTAATGTGTGTGTAGTGACTCAACAGGGGTGGCAGAAATAGCCCTGTTGAAACATCCGTTGAAGGTCAGAAAAGGTAATGTCTCAGAGAAATTTTAGCAGTGATGTCTCAAAACTGAACAAATCAAGCTGAGCATGGGACCAGAATGGCCACTCTGAAATTTTGTCTCCAAAATACAAATCTCCACTCTTGAAAAATTTGAGCAGTACCAAGCATGGAAAAAGTTAAAGGGGGGCATTTAGAGTAACCAGAACTGTACCAAATATACAGGGAAATTGAGATGTCATGTTTATTCCCTTGTCTCCTTCATGATCTGTGAACAAATATTTGGTTTTAGACACTTATTTTAGTTTCATGGGAGATATTACGTCGTAAGATACATAAAGACCCTTGCAGTCACGGGAGCCGTGTTGTATTCAAGAAAGAAAGACCAGGAACAAAACGAGTAACTTTGGAAATAGGTACTACGTTAGAATGTAGAATGTAATATTACTCAGCCCAGTGAGGGAGGCTTCCTTAATAAGAGGAGAAAACACTTGGAATTGTGAGGGATGAACTGTATGGATATGTTTGCGATAAGTTCTAGGCAGAATAAGCAGTTGTTGGATAATTCAGTCAGTGCAGGCTTCGTAGATCTCAGCAGTGGAGGGCCTGGGACTCATGCCCAGCTGGCCATTCCTTTACTTGGCTCACTACAGACACACTCAGGGCGTGTGGGTGAGAAATCTTGGCTCTCCCTCTCCGAACCTGCAAATCTCCATCGTGGTGGACTGGGGCCTGGAACCAGTCAATGCCACTTTTCCTAGACCTCTGGTTTTCAGAGTTTGATCCCTGGACTTCACCCACAGTGTCACCTACGATCTCGTTTGAAATGCACATTCCTAATCCTGAACCCACATCTACTGAATCAGGCACACTGTGGATCAGGCTCAAGAATGTGTGTGTGTGTGTGTGTGTGTGTGTGTGTGTGTTGATGGTTTTTTTTTTTAAGTTTATTTATTTATTTTGTGAGAAATAGCAAAAGCAGAAGTGGGGAGAATAGAGAGGGGGAGAGAGAGAGAATCCCAAGCAGCTGGGCTTGAACTCACGAAACCACGAGATCATGACCTGAGCGGAAACCAAGAGTTGGATGCTTTACCGACTGAGGCACCCAGGTGCCCTAGGAATGTGTGTTTTAACAAGCTTCCAAGTGATTCTGATACATATTGAAGACATTTCCACCATTCTGCTGTGTGTTCTGCCAGAATATGTACCTACATTTCTCCTCATTAACAGACGTTCTGTCTACATCTGTAGGCCTTTTAAACTGAAGTTGGTGGGGTGCCTGGATGGCTCAGTCGGTAAAGCATCTGACTTTGGCACAGGCCATGATCTCATGGTTCATGAATTCAAGCCCCACATCGGGCTCTGTGCTGACAGTGCAAAGAGCCTGCTTTGGATCCTCTGTGTCCCTCTCTCTGCCCCTCCCCCAGTCACACACAGTCTCTCTCTGTCTTTCTCAAAATAAGTAAACATTACAAAAACTTAAAAAAAAGAAACTGAAGTTGGCAAAAACAAAGAGAAAAAAAACAAAAAACCGGATATGTACATATTTGTTTTCCTAATACAAGAAAGTATAAAATATTTTCTATCTTTTATTGAAGGAGCCCTATACCATATATAATTATAAAGTAGTATGTCAAAAGTCTCAGATAATTAAATCTTCCGGAGCGAAAAATGTTTGAAGTATAGTATCCTTTTAGAATGGCTTGTGCACATGGATTCCTCTGTGTATGTCTGTATGTTAAAATATGTACAAACTGCTTTCCTTAGTAAAAATAAAGTCATGTTTTGTGATAGATCAGTACTTTGTTGTCTCCCTTAACAATGTATCTTGGATTGGGGCGCCTAGGTTGCTTAGTCGGTGAAGGGTCCGACTTCGGCTCAGGTCATGATCTCACAGTCTGTGAATTTGAGTCCCGTGTCTGGCTCTGTGCTGACAGCTCAGAGCCTGGAGCCTGCTTTGGATTCTGTGTCTCCCTCTCTCTCTGCCCTTCACTTGCTCATGGTCTGTCTCTCTCAAAAATAAATAAACATTGAAAAAATAATTGCTTTTAGGGTGCCTGGGTGGCTTAGTCGGTTGAGCGTCTGACTTCAGCTCAGGTCATGATCTCACCCTCTGTGAGTTGGAGCCCTGTGTCGGGCTCTGTGCTGACAGCTCAGAGCCTGGAGCCCACTTCACATTCTGTGTGTCTCCCCCTCTCTCTGCCCCTCCCCTGCTCATGCTCAGTCTCTCTCTGTCTCAAAAATAATAAAAACATTTATTTATTTTTTTTTTTAATTTTTTTTTTCAACGTTTTTTGGGACAGAGAGAGACAGAGCATGAACGGGGGAGGGGCAGAGAGAGAGGGAGACACAGAATCGGAAACAGGCTCCAGGCTCCGAGCCATCAGCCCAGAGCCTGACGCGGGGCTCGAACTCACAGACCGCGAGATCGTGACCTGGCTGAAGTCGGACGCTTAACCGACTGCGCCACCCAGGCGCCCCAAAACACTTAAAAAGTTTAAAAAAAATAATCGCTAAAAAACAAAACAAAACAAAACAAAACAAAGTATCTTGGACAACCTAAAGCTACTTCAGGCTTTTATCCCTGATACCTCCTAAAGGCCACACTTAGTAGACCTGAAGCTGCCTCTTAAAAAACTGGTTGCCTTTCATTGTCTGCACGCTCCGTGCCTGGCCAGCTGCACTGGAGGAGCTGGGCCTACCTACTGATTGCCCCTCGGTCCTTCCAAAGTCCCTCCTCAAAGACCATGGAAAACTTTGTGCAGGCGCTTAGGGTCATTCCTTGTTGCTAGAGAAGTGGGATTTGTGAGAATAGCTCTGGCTCACAGAGACATATGGCTTGGGGAAATCAAAGATGTAAGGGCAGAGGTCAGGAAACTGATTCCTAGGGGCCACCTGGTTACCCGTGGTATGGAGCAGCAGCTGTGTTCTGCTCAATAACTAAGGGTAAAAGCCACCAGTGGAATTGACAAATGGATCCAACTCTAGGGGTGCCTGGGTGGCTCAGTCACTTAAGCGTCCAACTTTGGCTCAGGTCATGATCTCATAGTTTGTGAGTTCGAGCTCCACGTCGGGCTCTGTGCTGACGGCTCAGAGCCTGAAGGCTGATTCGGGTTCTGTGTCTCCCTCTCTCTGCACAGAGACTTGTGCTCTATCTCTGTCTCTCAAAAATATATAAATGTTTAAAAAAAAAGGATCCAACTCTTGGAAACTTGGTTTTGTAGATCTATAAAAAAGTGGAAACAAATTAAAAAAAATAAAAATATGCAATCCCTTGTTTATTGCTATGTGTAATAGCTAAAATGTAATTCAAAGAGAGGGCTCTGGCAGAGGGAAAGCATGGAACATGAGGTTGCACATCCTTCCATCTTCCTTTCAGGGCACTACCCAAAGCTACACATGGATGTGGAGCCCAGAGAGCAGAGGGTGGAGAAAACAGAGATCTAGGCTGATGGATATGAAGGCAACAGGAAATCCTGCTGCTTAGACCTTAGGGGAGGGGATCTCCCTGGACAAGGCTGATCTATCACCTCAGTCTGGGCTCTTTAGGTCCCCCTCACCCCAGAGGCAGAGAGCATCACTCTTTCCCAGCAAAGGTCAGGTGCAGACAGGGTGATACGATCCACTGAATCCCATGTTCCTCTTCCAGAGGCTGAGTCCTCACTTCTCACTCTGGAGTCTAACTCCCAACCTTTGCCACCTGGACAATGACCCTGCATGTAGGGGGACAATCTTGGTTGAAGTCAGCAACCATCTTTCTGACGAAAGAAGGAATGGTGTAGCTCATATTGTCCCCATGCACAGCTGGACTGGCCATGGAACACATAGATGCAGGCCCAAGACATAGGAATGTCTGCTTACCATTCAAAGGAACACAAGGGGATGCAACCACACTAGCTTATGCACGTACAAGTAGTTAGTTCAGGCAAGTATGAGCAGCTGATCAGCACTATCCTAAACACATAATCACCTGATGTACCTGATGAAATCTGTAACGTAAGAAATGAATCCATTTTCTAGATTTTAAATCTCATGAGATAGAACAGGCCTCCATGGGACCAGATGAAAGGGCACCGGAAGTAAGTAACCTCTGTTAACATGACTTCGTGGACTTTCAATCAATAGCATCCACCTTTTCCAGAGATCCCTTGCCCCATTAGGAAGTGCAGGACTTTGAGCAGTAGCTTCCTGTGTTTATGGGCGCTGCCACACCAATAAATAGCTCATCTTTCTTCACTTTGAAAGCTGGGTGTTAGTCCTCTCTGGTTTGCTGTGCATCTGGCAGACGAACCCTCCCGTGGTTCAGCTACACCCTCTTACGGACAGGAGGCAGCCAGCATGATGTGGCCCTTGCTTCTGCCTTCTGGACTCTGAGGAGGGCGCCAAGACCCCACAGCACCCCAACCACAGGGATCTGGAACCTAAGTCTGTGTCAGTGTCACCAGCCTCCTGGCCTTAATGCCCGGGACCAGTTCTCAGTACAGGGGACTCCTGAGAGTGGCTGGGTGGACAAGGGACTACCCTAGAAGTCTCTACAGTTTTCTGTGGGCGTGGAGGAAGGGCACTGGGGGCACACAGGAGAGATCTGTAGGCTGGGCCAGCCAGTCAGCCATGGAGCAGGAGGACAATGAAGTGCACAGCAATCTTTAAAAAGAATCAGGTTTACAGGGCACCTGGGTGGCTCAGGTGGTTAAGCGTCTGACTTCAGCTTAGGGCATGACCTCACAGTTTGTGAGTTTGAGCCCCGAGTTGGGCTCTGTGCTGACAGCTGAGAGCCTGGGGTCTGCTTCGGGTTCTGTGTCTCCCTCTCTCTCTGCCCCTCACCCACTCTGTGTGTGTGTGTGTGTGTGTGTGTGTGTCAAAAATAAAGAAACATTAAAAAAAAGAATCAGGCTTAGGTCTAGTAAATGTGGAAATAAGAAGCAGTGGGTGTCAAATGAGGAAGTGGCTTTAGGTTGTCCAAGATATTTAGTTAAGTGAGAAAAGCATAGTGCAAATGTGTACACAAAATATGTTTTTAGGGGGGTGTAGCTCAGGGGTAGAGCATTTGACTGTAAAATATATTTTTAGTTTTACCACAACAAACACCTTTTATAGAAACCACTTTGAATCCACGGATGCCAACAGAATTACACACATATGAGCAGACACAATTCTAAAAGGATAACACTATACAGTAAGCCTCAGCTTCTCTGTTCATTTTTACAATTCTGTCTACTCTGTCCACATTGTTTCTTTCCTGCACTGATAATGTACAATGTTTTCAAGAATGAAGAAAGAGTTCATTTTGGAGAACCATCAGAGTGACCATTCTGGTTATGTTTTCAACCTAATTATTCCTGTTCTCAGACACAAATGCTGAATCTTCCCTAAGGTCTTGGGGCGCCTGAGTGGCTCAGTTGGGTAAGCATCTGACTCTTGATTTTTGCTCAGGTCATGATCCCACAGTCATGAGATGGATCTCCACATTGGGCTCCACACTGGGCATGGAGCCCGCTTGGAATTCTTGTGCGCGCGCTCTCTCTCTCCCTCTCTCCTCTGCCCCACTCACGCGCATGCTCTAATTAAAAAAAAAAAAAAAAAAAAAACTTCTCCGAGGGCTTAACTTTTTCCCCATCCACTGATGTTTCACCAGAGTTCTGTCTGCCACCACCCCTAATTACTACATAGTCATTGGTTAAAAACTTTTTGTAATTTGCATTTTGCAGCTATGATTCTGAGATAATACCAAATCCCCATACAGAACAATCTCTGCAAGAGAAATGATAATCACTTCCCAACAACGAGGTGAAATCATGGTTTTAAGTACCCAGGTACCTCATGGTGGAGAACAGCCTTTGCCTACATGCTCCATCTTTGAGCACTGCAGCCACTGTCCCCTCCCAAAATAACATTTATTACGTTGTCCTCTTTTGAAGATGTTAGATTCCTAAAAGGAACTGGGTTTATGCCAGGATATGAAGATATTAAATGGATAAAAGTATTGTTCAATGAATTGGACACAAAAAAATTAATGATCAGACTAGGGAGGTGTTTTCTATGGATGCATTAAAAACAAAAAACCAAACCAAACCAAACCAAAACAAAACAAAACAAAAAACTCTTATTTCAGGGCGCCTGGGTGGCTGATTCCGTTGAGCAACAGTCTCTTGATTTTGGCTCAGGTCATGACCTCATGGTTGTTCAGTGGATCCTGTGTGGGACTCCCTGCTGAGTGTGGAGCCTGCTTAAGGTTCCTCTCTCCCTCTGCACCTCCCCTGCTCACTCCCGCTCAAGCTCGCTCTCTCTCTCTCTCTCTCTCTCAAAACAAACAAAAAAAAAAATCTCTTACTTCACAGTGGCCTCACATCCATCCTGTGTCTTCTCTGTCATGGCCCTATACGGAACATTTTTACCTTGTCCATGACCAAACATACAGATTGACAAAACTGTCTGTAATGGTTCCGGGTGTAAGTATTTGACTTGTAGGACGATAAGGTTTACTAGGTTCTGCTTCCAGCGACGTATTTTGTATCTAACTGACTCTAGGGAATTTTATGTGCATTTGGATCTGTAGCCTTTGGGAACATATGAAATATTGTTTTTAGTTTTGGGACCATGCTGAGCATCAGGGAATCTGAAATAACGTCTCCAAACACTTGGGTGATCAGTTGCAGACGTCACTCTCCAGAAATCTGGGTATGGACCCTTTAAGAAGAAGCGGAGCCCCTCTGGCCTGGGACGTAAGCCCCCGATTTCCTGAGCCCTCGAGGGGGAGCGGCCTTTCCTCTGGGAGGTCCATAGGAGTGTTTTAATCCTGGCGCTGGGTGCCTGTGAACTACATTACCCAGAAGAGCGCGCGTCGATGGACGGCATCTCTGACCAATGAAGACAGAAAAGAGAGTCGTTTCTCGGTGTGCGCCTAACGTCGGGGCGGGACTTCTGGTTTCATCCCCCTGGCGGTATTTTTGCCTCTTTTCATTAGTCTTCACCCGCTAATGTTCCGGACCGAGGCGACTAACTGACAAAGCCCGAGGAGAAGCGGTGTCCCCGCCTCGCAGACGGCTCCACGAGTCGGCGACGCCGCCTGGGCTACCCCGTTCCGGGGTCGGGATAAGGACCGCGGGCCCGGGTGTCCGTTCTCCCAGGGGGTCCGATGGCGGCGGCCGCGCGCAGGGACCCGACTGAGGTAAACGCGCGGCCCCAAGGGCCCTCCCCGCCCTCCCCCACCCAGACCCTCGAGGCCCGAGCGCGGGGCGTCTGCTCGCGTCCCTGCGGCCCAGGTCCCGGTGTCCAGGCCGGGGAGGCGCTCGCGGGTGGGGACCCCGTATCTGAGCGCCGGCATGACGGGGTGCGGGAGCGGGCTGCAGAGGAGGGGTGGGATGGTGCAGGGCTGCAGGGGGGCCTCAAGGGGGTGGAATCGGGGATGTGGGGTCCGCCTTCTGCTCTCTGGGAACAGAGGGTGTGCGGCGGGGTCACGGGGGTACTGGCGGTCTGGAGGGTTGTCCCTTCATGTGAGGATTCTAGACGCCAAGGAGAGTTCTGGCCAAAGGAGGGACACAATCTCCGTTTGGGATCTAAAAAGTTTCCCAAAGGCGGTTCAAAGGAAGAGCGGGCCAGACGGGAGTGATGAGGACATTGAGGCATCGGGAGGTTGGATCTTAGTTCAGGCGACACAGCTGGCAAGAGGGGACACAGCATTGAGGCACAGACGTTAGACAGCCAGCATGAAGTCAGTCGCCTCCAGGGCCAGGGTGTACGGGAAGTGTGAGCCCGTCGAACCCAGCCGTGGATTCTATTTTTCTATATTTCTATTTCCTCTATTTCCAGCCTCTCTGCGCAGTTTCCCGTTGCGGCAGAAGCGCTGTGGACCTTACTCAGGTCATTGGGGGGTATTTCAGCCCTTCGCTGGCCCTGACCCCCCACCTCCATATTCTCTGGATGTGGTGTCCTGGGGCTCTCAAGTGTCATTCCCCCCAGGCTTGGGTCTGGGGGCCCTGGGGAAAACCCCAGCAGAGGATCCTAAGTCCTTGTTGGCCTTTATGTAGAAGCATTTCCATCTGTGGCAACTGACCTAAACAGGTGTGGAGAGTTCTGCCAGGAACCGGTTCTAAGATATGCAGGTGCTTAGGGGTCTAACCGGCTGAGGGTGTTCAGAAAACCACAGCTGTCCTTCTATGTGGGAACAGGAGCAGGGGGACAGGAGTCACGGCTGGAACAACGGAGAAGTTGGGTGTATATTCTGGAGGTGATGAGGAGGTGTGAATCAGAGGCAGAAAGCGATCTTTTTTTTTTTTTTTTTTAATAAAGTGGATGTTTATTTTTTTATTTATTTATTTTTTTTTATAATTTTTTTTTTAACGTTTATTTATTTTTGAGACAGAGAGAGACAGAGCATGAATGGAGGAGGGGCAGAGAGGGAGACACAGAATCGGAAGCAGGCTCCAGGCTCTGAGCCATCAGCCCAGAGCCCGTCGCGGGGCTCGAACTCAGGGACCGCGAGATCGTGACCTGAGCTGAAGTCGGACGCTTAACCGACTGAGCCACCCAGGCACCCCAGAAAGCGATCTTAATAAGGCCTTCCCAGACTCCATCTGGCTGCAGAGTGGAGAGCAGACTGTGGGACCGAAGCAGCAGGAGGGAAGATGGGGCTGCAGGATATGCCAACGTCCAGGCGAAGGTTAACGGACCAGGGTTGTGGCTTAGGAAAAGTGGTTGGACTCTGGATGCATGTTTGAAAAGGGGCAACTGAATTCTCTAATGAGGGAGAAGGAGTGAAATACAGGACTCGGGGATGACCCCAGTGTTTTAGGCCTTAGCAGCTGTAGGAGTGGAAGGTCCATGGTCTAAGACGAAGAATGCAGCAGAAGTAATATTCGCTACGGGGAGGGGAGTATCAGGAAGTATTTGATTTAGGTATGTTGAGAGTCTGGGGTGTTTCAGAGCCCACCGAATGGATGCATGATGTGGGCAGATGTGTGCATAGGTCTAAAAATCAGGGGAGTGTTCAGGATGGAGGCATCCAAAATGAAGTGGGTACAGGTGTGTGAGCCATGGTCACGTTTTTTGTTTTTTTGTTTTTTTTTTTTAATGTTTATTTTTGAGACAGAGAGAGACAGAGCATGAACGGGGGAAGGTCAGAGAGAGGGAGACACAGAATCTGAAACAGGCTCCAGGCTCTGAGCTGTCAGCACAGAGCCCGACGCGGGGCTCAAACTCACGGACCCTGAGATCATGACCTGAGCCAAAGTCGGCCGCTTAACCGACTGAGCCACCCAGGCGCCCCCATGGTCACGTTTAAGGGGAGTGATCTTCGGTCGACCTGGTTGGGTCAGTCGGTTGAGCGTCCAACTCTTGATTTCAGCTCAGGTCATGGTCTCAGGGTCGTGGGATCGAGCCCCCTGTTGGGCTCTGTGCTGGGTGTGGAGCCTGCTTAGGGTTTTCTCTCTCTCTCTGCCCCTGCCCCCCTCGTGCACATGCACGCATATGCCCCCCCCCTCAAAAAATAAGAAATAAAAGGACGGGTAATCTTCAGGTTATGACTGTAAAGCTGCTTGGGGACCAGGTAGAGGAGGGTGGGGGCCATGGGTGAGTCTCTTGCTTGGGTACCTGGGCGATAGGTTAAGGCTTCACAAACACAAATGAGGCAGGTAAGTGGTCCTGAGAGCAGGACATGTCTGGGACAGATAGTCTGGCAGGTGGCTAAGGCTTCCAAGGCAATGGTGGACATGAGGTGGATGCAGAGACAAGGGATAGATAAGCGAGGCAAGATGTCACGCAGACTAGAGCAGGTGTTCATTCACCACTCTGTGCACTCACCAGGATTTGGTGAGGACTTTGTTGGGGCCTGGGGTGCTTCATTCAGCCCAGAAGATAAGGTCAAGGGCAAATGTGGTCATTTGTGAGAGTCAGTAAGGTGGGCCACTGATGGAGCTGGGCTTTGGATGAGGGTTAGGCGGACCCAGGAAGGTTGTGGTTGCTTTGGGGACAGGAAGTGCAGCACCTAGTGGAATAGGGCTGCGGGTATCTGAGATCCCCAAGTCTGAGGCCAGGAACAGACCCAAGCAGTGAAGCCGTCATAGGAGGATGAGGGCCTGTGACTTTGTGCGAGTCCTGGGAAGTCAATAGCAGTATTCAGTCCTGTCTGAATTTGCAGAGCATCCCGTGGATGCTGTCGTCGGTTGTGGTGCAAGGCCTGAATCTAGGATCCAGTACTGTGTGCTGCACCCATGTCCGGGAACCATGGGGGCCTCAGACGGTCAGCGTGCTGCTTCCCCTCCCCACTCTGCTCCCACAAGTAAAATCTCCCAACCAAACAGCGTTTTTATCGAGGGATCAGGAGCAGTTCCTGTGTAGCCCTCTAGTTGGTTTCAGTTCCCTACCTGCCCGTGGAGTCACAAATCAGTCAGTGACCTCTTCCCACAGGAGACAGGGGCCCCTCTTTCTACTGCTGTAACAAAGCTTGGATCTCACAACCACTGGCTGTTGGCTCTTTCCCAGAGTGCAGCCCCCCGTGTGGCCCTATGTCGCGTGTGGCGTCCCCCTCTCCCAGACTGTGACTGTATATGGTTAGAAAACTGTAGATGTCATCTCTCCGGTGGTAGGCGCCCTGTGTTTGCCATCCCCATAACCCTAGCACACAACCCCACTCTCACCAGTGGGGTGAGGAAGAGGTGGTGGAGATACCGTAATACACAGCAGTGAGGCCAAAGAGATGCCTAAGGTGTGTGGGGCAGCAAGCTGGTGGTGGCCATGTCTGGGAATGTGAGGGATGTGCAGCCTCGAGAGTGATGTGTACTTGCAGAGCGTGTATGCCTGGTGCCCCAGGGCCCTGGTATTGAGAATTACATGATTTGTCCGTATCAGGGGACTGCTTAGCAGAAATGAGTGAATGCTTCTGTGCCAGACCCTTGTTTGCTACTTTTTTATCCTCATCTGCTCATCGCCGGTGCCTGTAATCACTGGGCCTGTGAGGAGACAGTGGCACCAGCGGTGCTGGGGCCTGGCTTCTCTTCTGTGTTGGACGCTCGGGAGGAAGATGGGTGAGGGGTAGATGTGTAGGGGATGGATTGCCATCTTGGGGGGAGAGGCTGTTCATGGTTTCATCTGTCTCCATCTTGCCAGGGCACTGTGACCTTTGAGGATGTGGCCGTGTACTTCTCCGGGGAGGAATGGGGTCTCCTTGAGGAGGCTCAGAGACGCCTGTACCAGGATGTGATGCTGGAGAACTTGGCACTTGTAACCTCCCTGGGTAAGGTCTGCACACCCACCTCTGCCCTGAGCTAGCCTCTCCCTTTCCCTTTTTCCCCCAAGGGCAGGTCTGCCCTCTCATCAGGACCATGACCGCCGCTTCCTTCCCCACTTTCTTGAGTAGGCAGTGTGGTTGGCTGGGCTGAGGTATGTGCACTGCCTGCTCCTTGAGCAGCCCCAACACCTGCTACTGCTAAGCCTCTCAGGGAAAGAACCAGGGTCAGGAGTGTTCCAGTCACTTTGCTTGCCCTCTCCCTGCCAGGTGACTCTTCTAGTTACAAAGCACCTGAGAATCCCAGGTTCTGCTTTTTTCTTCTGGCTAACATTTCCTCATTCCTGCTTGGGCCAGAGGTTGCCATCACTGACCTCATCACTGTTACGTAGACCACGGTCTGTTCTTGCAGGACCCTCCTTGGAGGTTCTCTTTATGATACTTAACTTTTCTTTCCCTTGTGCTGCTGTGCACTGAGCTGTGCTTGGTCAGTGCTGGCTGCTCACCTCCTGTCTTCCCCTCAGTACTTGCATCATCCAGGTGCCACATAGTTGCCCATCTTAGGGGCGGGGGAGGGGCGGGAGAGCCTGCTGTGGTTCACAGAAGAGATATGAACCCAACTAAAGCAGGATGGGCTCAGAGGGAGCCTGGCTCTGAACAGTGACACACCTGGGAAAGGGCAGGACCCCAGGGCTGTGTACATGTCATACCAGAAACTTATTCCGTGGGACTGGTCTTTCGTTGGTAATGACAGTGGCACCCACACTTCATATGTGCCTTTCCTTCCCCATTCTTCACACTGAGGTGACTGGTCAACTGCTACTCAACACTATATTCTTGCTTCCCACCCTGGGCTCATCTGTACCTCTCTGGACTCCTCATCTTGACCGGTTTTGTCACTGCTCTATTTGGGGTGCTCTCCATATCGGTTCCTGTGTACCGTGTCCTGAGGTGCACATAGATTCTTCAACAGCCCTTGCATACCAGCTTCTCTTTCACTGTTGAATTTTCCTGGGCCTGAACACACCCTTTTGCCCAGCAGACTAGGTCCTGTTGAAAGTTATTTGTAGACCCTGCCTGTCCTCAGTGTTGTTTATTTCACCTCATGAGGCCCCCCACCCCCATTTTGTGATCATAAGTGGCCCGGTACTGCTAAGCGGCCTCATCCTCAGCCTGAACTTGAACCTCTTGTCCTATAAGCAATCTCACGGACTCGTGTCTGGGTTTGTTAGACACACACATGTGTGGGGCTGCCCACCCACAAAAGTCACTGTGCGCTTCACCAGCATTTCCTGCTTTCAGGTTGTCAGCATGGAGCAGAGAATGAAGAGGCACCTTCTGAGCAGAGCGTTTCTGTAGAAGGAGTGTCCCATGTCAGGACTCCCAAGGCAGGTCTTTCTCCCCAGAAGGCCAGCCCCTGTGAGGTGTGTGCTCCAGTCTTGAAAGACAGTTTCCAGTTGGCTGAGCACCAGGAAACCCGGTTCGATGAGAAATTGTACACTGGTGGGACACATGGGAAAAGAGTCTATTTCAGCGGAAACCTTCAGCAGCAGCAGAAGGAGCACACTGGAGATCAGCCCTTCAGAAGCAGCGCGAGTGGAGCTTCGGTGGCAAAGAGCTGCAGACGGCATGTGTCAGGGAAGCCCTTCATCTGTGGGGAGACTGAGAAGGACTTCCTGGTCAGCTCGGGATTCCTCCAGCAACAGGCCACACACACTGGGGAGAAGTCAAACAATGGAACTGAGTGTGGGGCAGCCTTCCACAAGGGAAAAACTCAACACCACTGGGGAGACTGCACAGAAGCTCTCAGCAACCAACACACATTTGTTCATCACCAGAGAGTCCTCCCCGGGGAAAGATGTTACATGTGCAGTGAGTGTGGGAAATCTTTTAGCCATAACTCTAGCCTCATTAAACACCAGAGAGTTCACACCGGAGAAAGGCCTTATGCGTGTGGGGAATGTGGGAAATCCTTTAGCCAAAGCTCCAACCTCTTTCAACATCGGAGAGTTCACACTGGAGAAAGGCCCTATGAGTGCAGTGAATGTGGGAAATCTTTTAGCCAAAGTTACAGCCTGAATAACCATCGGAAAGTTCATACCGGAGAAAGGCCTTTTGAGTGTGGAGAATGTGGCAAATCATTTAGTCAAAGATCCAACCTCATTCAGCATCGGAGAATTCACACTGGAGAAAAGCCTTATGAGTGCAGTGAATGTGGGAAGTCCTTTAATCAAAGCTCTGCACTCCTGCAACACCATACTGTTCACACTGGAGAAAGACCCTATGAGTGCAGTGAATGTGGGAAATCCTTTACCTACAGTTCCAGTCTATTAAAACACCAGAAAGTCCACACTGGAGCAAAGCCTTATGAGTGTAGTGAATGTAGGAAATCTTTTAGCCAGAATTGCAGCCTTGTTCTACATCTGAGAGTTCACACTGGAGAAAGGCCTTATGAGTGCAGCAAATGTGGGAAATCTTTTAGCCAAAGCTCTGCGCTCCTCAAACACCAGAGAGTTCACACTGGAGAAAGGCCATATGAGTGCCGTGAATGTGGGAAGTCCTTTAGGCGAAGCTCCAACTTCAGTGACCATCGAAGGGTTCACACTGGAGAAAGGCCATATAAGTGCAACCAGTGTGAGAAATCCTTTAGTAAAAGCTCTGGCCTCACTCGACACCAGAGAGTTCATACTGGATTGGGCCTTATGAGTGTCTTGAATGAGAAAGCCATTAGCCAAAGGCCTTACCTCATTGATTACCACAAAGTGCACATGGCAAAAACAACTTAGTTGTGTAGCAAATGTGTTTCCTTGTTCAGTGTAACAGCACTCAAGGCAATCTCTTTTGAGGGTGCCATCTGCCTGTTGAGCCTCATGCATCCAGACATCAGAATAAATGGCAGGTATGTGGGAGCTGCATTGCATGTTTCAGCGTAGGTCCGTGTCAGGTTTTTATTACTGTTGATTCTGTAGCAGCAGCCATTCACCTCTGCCACATGGCAGGTGCCACACGTGTATCATTTCTCCATCTTGACATGTTCAGAGAAGTAAACCTTCCTGTTTTCCCATTTGTGGTAAATATGTGAGAAGCCAAAGTACTCATTCCTTTCTGTCTGATGACCCAGTTGTGGTCCAGAGGACTCCATCTGACTTTCCAAGTCACTTTTTTAGGGATGTTGTTGGTCTGGGGACTCTTGTGGAATTTTTAGCCTCCAAGTCACCAACCCAGGAACAGCCTGCCTCCGTCATTCTGGTTTGTGCTATAACAAAGGCCTTATTGTTTGAGTCGCCTTTATCTTGAGGGTTAGACTCACTCTTATGGGGTGGTTTCAGAACAGTGGAATGTTTGTGCACTTCAGGGGGATGGGATGATGGTAGTCCTCTCTCTAGTTTGGTCCTTGTTTGCATTGCTGCCCAAGGCCTGTAAGGAAATTATGTCAGGTTTTGTGGCTGAATTGTAGCCTAGATACAGGACATTTTGTGGTGTTGGAGCTCACCCTGAAGAGGGGGCAGTTGTGACAACCTCTGGTACTTCTTGGAACCACATAAAATTGTTCTCTGCTTTGCAGGAGATACTGTATTGTGTTCAGCACTGGTGCAGGAACTCTGTACCCAGGTCCTGCAAATGAGTGATGTACCCTGATGTCCAGAATTCTGTGTGGTAGTGTCACTGGCTGAAAGACTATGGGGAAATTATCATTGTATACAAACAGTGGGTAAATAGAAGAGTGCAAGAGACTGCAACATCTGGTTGGAATGAGCCTCTTTTAAAAGGGCACCTGCCATTGTTCCAGGGGCGCCTGGGTGGCTCAGTCAGTTAAGCGTCTGACTCTTGATTTCGGCTCAGGTCATGATTTCATGGTTCATGAGATTGAGCCCCGTGTCAGGCTGTGTGCTGACAGCAGGGAGCCTGCTTGGGATTCTCTCTCTCTCTCTTTCTCTCAAAAACAAAAACAAAAAGATGAAAAAATAAAAGGGTGCCTGCCATCATTCCAGTTGGTAAGGCTGTGAAGGATGAACAGGAACAGAAATTCTCAGATCCTCCCCGGGTAGGAGCACCTGGGTGGCTGAGTCAGTTAAGCGTCCAACTCTTGGTTTCTGCTTAGGTCATGATCTCGTGGTTCGTGGGTTCAAGCTCTGCACTGGGCTCTGTGTTGCTGGTGCAGAGCCTGTTTGAGATTCTCTCTCCTCTCTCTCTGCCCTTCTGTGCCCTCTCAAAATAGATAAACTTAAAAAAAAAAATTCTCAGATCCTCCTGAACTATGAGTCTTGTGTAGCTGAGGGCCTTGTCAGAAAATAATCTAATGGTTTTACAGATTCCTGTAGTTTGTCTGCATTGTTCACCTTAAGGCCATTGCTGCACAGGAGGGAAAACAAGAATAGAAAGAAGGAAGATCTCAGTCCAGCATTGTGGGCTTTGGTACCCAGCCTGCATTCCCGATCACTCAGGTAGAAATGGCTTTCATTGCTCACTTATATATGTTGCCACTGAGGCAAGGTGCTGATCCCAAGGCATTACAAGGGATATGATGGGGTCAATATAGGTTGGCCAAATTTTATTTTTGGAAAACAGAAAGAAATTTTTTTATTATACTGTTAATGCCTTTTAGGTATGGTTAATAAACAATTGTCCATATTTAAAGTGTACCATTTGGTAAGTTTTGATATTCATATAAACCCATGAAACCATCATCACAATCATAACATTGTACATATGCATCACTCCATATTCATTCATGTCCTTTAATTATCTCTCTCTCTCTCCTCCAGGCAAACATTGGTTTTTACTTTCTTTTACAATAGATTCATTTGTATTTTCTGTATTTTATGTGATTGAGAATAAAATGTTTAAATTTTTTCCTCTGGGTGTCCTCATTTGGTATATTTATTTTGAGATTTGTCAGTGGGTCTGTGTAATTAGTTTTTTCTTTTAAGGGTCAAGAAATGTAATGTTCAGTGGACAAACCACTATTTCTTTATTCATTCATCTGTTTTAGATATTTGAGTTGTTTCCAGTTTTTGGCTTTATCGGTTGTTATAGACATTTGTTTGATTCTTACAGTTATGATTCTTTATACAGTATGTTTCATTTCTCTTGTGATAACACCTCAGAATGCAATGTATGAGTTACAGGGCTGTGATTTTGGGGCTGTTAAATGTGGTCATTCTCAGGAGAACTCCTAAGTGTTAGCTCCCGATGAAAAGATGTGTTAGTTATGGGCTGAATTGTATGCTCCAAAGTTCATGTTGAAGTCCTAACTTCCAATACCTCAGAATGTCATTGTATTTGGAAATAGGTCTTTTAAAAAGTAAAATAAAGGCAATACGTGGACACTAATTCAGTGTGATGGTGTCATTAAGACTGGTGTAATTAGTACACAGGGGGAATACCATGTGAAGACACGGAGAAAATGCCACCTCTAAGCTAAGGAGAGAGGTCTCAGGAGAAATCAGTGCTGCTGACACCTTGATCTCAGATATCTAGCCTCCAGATTTGTGAAAAAATACATTTCTATTGTTTAAGCCACTCAGTCTGAAGTAATGTGTTATGGAGGCTTTAGAAAAGTCTTATGGGGGCGCCTGGGTGGCTCAGTTGGTTAAGCGGCCGACTTCGGCTCAGGTCGTGATCTCGCAGTCCGTGAGTTCGAGCCCCGCGTCGGGCTCTGTGCTGACAGCTCAGAACCTGGAGCCTGCTTCGGATTCTGTGTCTCCCTCTCTCTCTGACCCTCCCCCCATTCATGCTCTGTCTCTCTCTGTCTCAAAAATAAATAAACGTTAAAAAAAGAAAAAAAAAAAAAAGAAAAGTCTTATGGGGTCCATCAGCATCTCAGAAGGAAAGGGTCTGCAGGTCTTTGCCCTAAGGACAGAGGGAGGAGGTGGATTAGGATCCTTAGAGTAGTTGGAACCAGAGGGAGGGGTGTGCTTGGGTTGGAACTAGGCCAGGAAGCAAGGAGGGTGCCGGGGGCCAGACTTCCTGAGACGCTGTGCCATGGGCTGCGAATTCCTCCATCCCCACCTTTCACTGGAGGTCATAAAGAGAAACTTTCTGTCCAGCCTCCCCCTAGGTTCAGTTTCCAGCCAGGTAAAATGGGGACAGTGAGCAGACCTGCCTCAGGGGCTATTTGAGGATGTAGAGAACTCCTGGCCTAGGGAAGGGGATCAGATGGAGAATCTGTTAGAGTGATGACTGTCCTAAGGGGTGGGGAGCAGAGGCAACAGTGCCTTCGGAGAGAGGGGCAGCAGACCACTGCGGGAGAAAGTTGGGCAATTTATAACTGAGGGGCCTTGCAGGGGCTGAGGTTGAGGTGAAGGAGTAGGTGAGGTTCCCACCTGGCTCTCCTTGAAGCTCTGATCCCTACTAGATGGTCCTAAGCCACTGGGGACAAATAGGGACATGCAAATATCACCGTGGGGTCCTAGATAAGTGGTAGCCACACCTGAAGGGCCCTTTGAACACCTTCAAGTGGATTTTAGTCAGCTTCTGCCCTCTGTGGGACTTGAATATGTTTTAGTTATTCTGTCTATTTGCAGGGTGGGTTAAAGCATTTCTTTGCTGAAAAGCGGATAGATTTTGTTTCCAACCCTGGGTTATCCCAATGTTTACATCTACATCAGATGATCATGTCACACACTTTACAGGAACCATTATAAAAGAACTCTGTAAGGCATCAACCCTGACTCAGAAACAACAGTCTTTATCACTCACAATCTGGAAAAGTTAAAGGACCACTAGCATTGTTAACGTCAGCAAAACTTTCAGAACCTTTAAGCTCCCTTGCCAAAGGTATTCCCTGTAGCCCTTATGGCCATGTAGTCCGCTCACTCACTTATCTCCCTATGAATTACTAACTAGAAGACCCATATGTCTAGGGATTTCACTTCCATCACTGGTTGCCGCTCTGCTATTTGCAGACACGGCAAAATATTACCAGGGACTCAGGTACTATATCCAGTCTTATCACCAACTCATTAAGGCCACCATCTGAAGATATGTTTTAAACAGCTTTTTCATGATCTTCACTAATAGATTCCATCTATTGGAATAGACCTCAGAGAGTAACAGTTCTTGAATCTCATTGGAAGGAACCTATCAGGTGCTGTTAGCAACAAATACAGCAATTAGGGGTGATTGGATGGCTCAGTCCATTAAGCATCTGACTCTTGGTTTCAGTTCATGATCTTACAGTTTGTGGGTTCAAGCCCCGGGTCGGGCTCCATGCTGACAGCATAGTGCCTGCTTGGGATTCTCTCTCCCTCTCTTTCTGCCCTTCCCATACACACACACATGCACGTTCTCTTTCTCTCTCAAATAAATAAACTTAAAAAAAAAATAGAGCAATGAAACTCCAGGGAGTCACTCTGGTTTAGGTTTCACAACTAAAGAAGAAATCCAGAATTCCACACAATTGGAAGGCTACTACAATCTGCGACCTCAAACAGGATTTTAAGCTGATCTTCAGAAGCAGACAGGTGACCCAAGACCTTCAGAACAAATAAATGACATCTTCCACTCAAGACCTCAGAGCAAGATATCTGCCAAATTCCTGTTTTGTTTTTTTAATCTGCTTGCCTATAATTGTTCCACTTCTCATTTTCTACAGACCCTTGTTGTCACCACCATTAATGGCCCTTTTACTCATTTCTTCCTTCCTATTATAAGCGTTAGGCCAGAACATACTCATTCTAACACCGATAATAGATTATCCCTAAAAGTAGCTACTGTCCTCAGTTTTACTGCTGGATTTGGCATTCATCACCATCCCACCATGATAAAACCGCTGGGCCATGCTGAAGTCTTACCTTTTTAGACTGTAAGGCTTTACAACTCCTCTGCCTGCCTTTGAGAATATGCCAAAATGTGAGTGGTGTCTGACAACCTTGTTGCAGCAAGATCTGAATAGACGACCTTTGAGTATTCTCATTTGGCTGGTCTTCATCTATTTCCACAGCTCTTAGGATGTCTTCTTTAAACTGCTGTGTTTTAAATTGATTTGAAATAATTTTGTGTGATTTTACAAGGATTTATTAGTTCTAGTGTTAAGTTTACTTGTTGCATTTCATTTCCCATCTTAGGTTATTGACATTACAGCAATTGATGGATTTGCCTAAGAAGATACCCATATCTAAACATCTCTCAGGGAAGCAAGTTCCAATCTAAATCACTTTAGAGCCTCTCCATATCAAGTATAGAAAGAGGGTCATTGGTAAATCAGAACTGTACTTCCTTTTTGTCCTGCAAATAAACAGTATTGCAGGGTCCCCTTAAGAACTCTGGCATTGGGTAATTTATGATAAGCTTAAAACTTCCTCACTGGTGAATCCTTCTTAACCCTGTCCCTCCTTGCCCTATTTTTAGCCCTTCTTTCCTTTCTTTTCCTTTCCTCCACCGTATTCTGAGTTGGCTGAAATGCCTTTATATCCCTGGAGTTTGTAACTTCCTTGTAGAGGAGAGACGTTTCTGGAAAATGGACATTCGACCTGGTTGTGTTGAAATCTGTGGCATTGGCAAAGACTTCCCAAATCCCAGATGGGAAAAGAAAAGTTTCTAAGTCATTTATTCTTCTCCTGTGTAAACATTCTCCAGGAATCAGACTATCTTTTGATTGAGCCAAGAGATGCAAAAACTGGTTGGAAAGAGTCCAGTAGACCTGAGTTAAAAATATTTCAAGATTAATGAAATTTTATTGTTTAAAAAACAAAAGAACTGCAAATGTTTTGAAACCTTTACAAAGGATACTTGATAATGTAAGAGAAAATTATTGTGCAAATGTAGCATAAAGGAAAGATAAATATTAATCTTCTAATGTTTTGAAAATGGTTGGCTCTTTATATTACTAAACATAACCATGCTCAAAGCAGTTTTTTAAAAAAAAATTGCTAAATTGTGATTTTGAATAATGACCTTGACCCCTAGGTTACCAAATAAGAAACAGGAGACCCTCAGAGCCTTTGTATAATATCAAGTGATTTTATACATTGGTTAATGTATGTAGATGTTTACAAATTATATATTTTTAAAAGTTCAGGGGCGCCTGGGTGGCTCAGTCAGTTAAGCGACCAACTTCGGCTCAGGTCATGATCTCACAGTTCCTAAGTTCGAGCCCTGCGTCGGGCTCTGTGCTGACAGCTCAGAGCCTGGAGTCTGCTTTCAATTCTGGGTCTCCCCCTCTCTCTGCACCTCCCCTGCTCGTGCTCTGTCTCTCTCTGTCTCTCAAAAAATAAATAAATGTTAAAAAAATTTTTTTTAAAGTTCATATATCCATATCAATTTGACTTTTTGAATCAATTAAACTGATTTAAAATTTTTATTTTTAGAAAAGGAACTACATGGGGCGCCTAGATGGCTCAGTCAGTTAAGCATCCGACTTTGGCTTGGGTCATGATCTCACGGTTCATGAATTCAAGCCCCCCATTGGGCTCTGTGCTGACAATGGAGCTTGCTTGGGGTTCTCTCTCTCATTCTCTCTGCTTCTCCCCCATGTTCTCTCTCTTTAAAAATAAATAAACTTAAAAAAAAAAAGAAAAGGAACTACATCTTTTCACTGATTTTTACCAGGTAAAAAGTGTCACTGTATTGCAATCTATAATAAGATAAAGTTTAATTCCTAATGATTGCAAATACATAAATTACATCCACTGGGTTTAGGAGTCAATAAGTTATCATTCTCACAAAGTATTCTATCCTTCCAGTTCAGTGTCTGCAGATGAAGTATACTTCATTCTGTTCGGGCTTTTCTGTTTCCTGAATGGAAAACATGGAAAACATTTCCTCACATGGATTCCCAGGACCATTCCTGGTCAGACTCCTGGAATACTCTTCCCAACACTCTACACTTAGTAAATCACTGCATAATAATCATTCCAGTCATAAAAATATATCCTCAAGGAATGTTTCCTTGAGCCCTCAGACTAAGTCAAGTACACTGGTTGTACTTTATCATATTCACCTAGTTGACCTTCCAGCATTCATAGTAATTTAAATTTTGTATTGATGTATGCGTATAGACTGTGTGCTAGCTAAACTATCTTTTTTGTTTGTTTTATTTTTTTTTAATTTACATCCAAATTAGTTAGCATATAGTGCTATAATAATTTCAGGAGTACATTCCAGTGATTCATCCCCTATGTATAATACTCAGTGCTCATCCCAACAAGTGTCCTCCCTAAGGCCCTTACCCATTTAGCCAATCCCCCACTGAAAACCCCTCCAGCAACCCTCACTTTGTTCTCTGTATTTAAGAGTCTCTTATGTTTTGTCTCCCTCCCTGTTTTCATATTATTTTTGCTTCGCTTCCCTTATGTTCATCTGTTTTGTATCTTAAATTCCTCATATGAGTGAAGTCATATGACATTGTCTTTCTCTAATTTCGTTAGCATAATACCCTCTAGTTCCATCCATGTAGTTGCAAATGGCAAGCTTTCATTCCTTTCGATTGCCAAGTAATACTCCATTGTGTGTGTGTGTGTGTGTGTGTGTGTGTGTGTGTGTGTATACCACATCTTCTTTATCCATTCATCCATTGATGGACATTTGGGCTCTTTCCATACTTTGGCTATTGTTGATAGTGATGCTATAAACCATGGAGTGTATGTGCCCCTTCCAAACAGCACACCTGTATCCCGTGGATAAATGCCTAGTACGGCAATTGCTGGGTCATAGGGTAGTTCTATTTTTAGTTTTTTGAGGAACCTCCATACTGTTTTCCAGAGTGGCTGCACCCGTTTGCATTCCCACCAGCAGTGCAAAAGAGATCCTCTCTCTCTGCATCCTCACCAACATCTGTTGTTGCCTGAGTTGTTAATGTTAGCCATTCTGACAGGCGTGAGGTGATATCTCACTGTGGTTTTGATTTGTATTTCCCTGATGATGAGTAATGTTGAGCATTTTTTCATGTGTCGGTTGGCCATATGGATGTCTTCTTTGGAGAAGTGTCTATTCATGTCTTTAGCCCATTTCGTCACTGGATTACTTGGTTTTTGGGTATTGAGTTTGATAAATTCTTTATAGATTTTGGATACTAACCCTTTACCTGATACGCCATTTGTAAATATCTTCTCCCATTCTATTGGTTGCCTTTTAGTTTTGCTGATTGTTTCCTTCACTGCGCAGACGCTTTTTGTCTTGATGAGGTCCTAATAGTTAATTTTTGCTTTTGTTTCCCTTGTCTCAGGAAATGTGTTGAGTAAGAAGTTGCTGCAGCCGAGGTCATTGAGGTTGTTGCCTGTTTTCTCCTCTAGGATTTTGATGGCTTCCTGTCTTCCATTTAGGTCTTTCATCCATTTTGAGTTTATTTTTGTGTATGGTGTAAGAAAGTGGTCCAGGTTCATTCTTCTGCATGTCGCTGTCCAGTTTTCCCAGCACCACTTGCTGAAGGGACTGTCTTTATTCCACTGGATATTCTTTCCTGTTTTGTCAAAGATGAGTTGGCCATATGTCTGTGGGTCCATTTCTGGGTTCTCTATTCTGTTCCACTGATCTGAGTGTCTGTTCTTGTGCCAGTACCATACCGTCTTGATGATTACAGCTTTGTAGTATAGCTTGAAGTCCAGGTCTGTGATGCCTCCTGCTTTGGTTTTCTTTTTCAAGATTGCTTTGGCTATTTGGGGTCATTTCTGGTTCTATACAAATTTTCAGATTATTTGTTCTAGCTCTGTAAAGAATGCTGGTGTTGGGGCGCCTGGGTGGCTCGGTCGGTTAGGCATCCGACTTCGGCTCAGGTCATGATCTCACGGTCCGTGGGTTCGAGCCCCGCGTCGGGCTCTGTGCTGACAGCTCGGAGCCTGGAGCCTGTTTCAGATTCTGTGTCTCCCTCTCTCTGTGACCCTCCCCCGTTCATGCTCTGTCTCTCTCTGTCTCAAAAATAAATAAATGTTAAAAAAAAAATTAAAAAAAAAAAAAGAATGCTGGTGTTATTTTGATAGGGAGTGCATTGAATATGTAGATTGCTTTGGGTAGTATCGGCATTTTAACAATATTTGTTCTTCCCATCCATGAGGATGGGATATTTTTCCATTTTTTTGTGTCTTCTTCAATTTCTTTCATAAGTTTCTGTAGTTTTCAGTATATAGATTTTTCACCTCTTTGGTTAGGTTCACTCCTAGGTATTTTATGGTTTTTGGTGCAATTGTAAATGCGATCAATTCCTTGATTTCTTTTTCTGTTGCTTCATTACTGGTGTATAGGAATGCAACTGATTTCTGTGCATTGACTTGATATCCTGTGACTTTGCTGAGTTCATGGATCAGTTCTAGGAGTTGTTTGGGATGAATGTTTTGGGTTTTCCATGTAAAGTATCATGTTGTCTGCAAAGAGTCAAAGTTTGCCTTTCAACTTGACAATTTGGATGCCTTTTATTCCCTTGTGTTCTCTGATTGCTGAAGCTAGGACTTCCAATACTATGTTAAACAACAGTGGTGAGAGTGGACATCCCTGTCGTCTTCCTGAACTAGGAGGAAAGCTCTCAGTTTTTCCCCCTTGAGGATGATATGAGCGGTGGGTTTTTCATATATGGCTTTTATCATCTTGAGATACGATCCTTCTATGCCTACTTTCTTGAGGGCTTTTAATCAAAAACGATGCTGAAATGATTTCTCTCATCTATTGAGAGGATCTTGTGATTCTTTTCCTTTCTTTTATTGATGTGATGTATCACATTGATTATTTTATGGATATTGAACCAACCCTGCATCCTGGGTATAAATCTCACTTGGTCGTGGTGAATAATTCTTTTAATGTATTGTTGGATTCGGTTGGCTAGTATCTTGTTGAGGATTTTTACATCCATGTTCATCAGGGAAATTGGTCTGTAGTTCTCTTTTTCAGTGGGGTCTTTGTCTAGTTTTGGAATCAAGGTTAGGCTGGCCTCATAGAATGAGTTTGGAAGTTTTCCTTCCATTTCTATTTTTTGGAACAGCTTCAAAACATAGGTGTTAGATCTTCTTTAAATGTTTGGTAGAATTCCCCCAGAAAGCCATCCAACCCTGGATTCTTGTTTCTTCGGAGATTTTTTCATTACTAATTTGATTTCTTTACTGGTTATGGATCTGTTCAAATTTTCTATGTCTTATTGTTTCAGTTCTGGTAGTTTATATGTTTCTAGGAATTTTTCCATTTCTTCCAGATTGCCCAATTTATTGGCATGTAATTGCTCATAATATTCTCTTATTATTGTTTGTATTTCTGCAGTGTTGGTTGTGATCTCTCCACTTTCATTCTTGATTTTATTTATTTGGGTCCTTTCCTTCTTCTTTTTGATCAAACTGGCTAGGGGGGTTATCAATTTTGTTAATTCTTTCAAAGAACCAGCTCCTGGTTTCATTGATATGTCATACCGTTCTTATGTTTGTTTGTTTGTTTGTTTGCTTGCTTGCTTGCTTATTTTCGATCGCATTGATTTCTGCTCTAATCTTTATTATTTCCTGTCTTCTGCTGGTTTGGGTTTTATTTGCTGTTTTTTTCCAGTTCTTTAAGATGTAAGGTTGGGTTGTGTATCTGAGATCTTTTTTCTTTGTTTAGGAAGGCCTGGATTGCTATATACTTCTGTCTTATGACTGCCTTTGCTGTGCCCCAGAGGTTTGGGGCTGTGGTGTTATCATTTTCATTAGCTTCCATGGACTTTTTAATTTCCTCTTTAGCTCTTGGTTAGCCCATTCATTTTCTAATAAGATGTTCTTTAGTCTCCAAGTATTTGTTATCTTTGCAAAGTTTTTCTTCTGGTTAATTCTGAGTTTCATAGCATTGTGGTCTGAAAACGTGCACGGTATGATCTCATTCTTTTTGTACTTGTTGAGGGCCACTCACTCAATTTGTGTCCCACTATGTGATCTGTTCTGGAGAATGTTCCATATGCATTGAGAAGAAAGTGTATTCTGCTGCTTTAGGATGAAATGTTCTGAATGTATCTATTAAGTCCATCCAGTCCAGTGTGTCACTCAAGGCCATTGTTTCCTTGTCGATTTTCTGTTTAGATGATCTGTCTATTGCTGTAAGTGGGGTGGTGAAGTCCCCCACTATCATGATATTATTGTCAATGAGTTTCTGTATGTTTGTGATTAATTGATTTATATATTTGGGTGTTTACACGTTTGGAGCATAAATGTTTACAGTTGTTAGATCCTTTTGGTGGATAGACCCCTTAAGTGTGATATAATGCCATTCTTCATCTCTTGTTACAATCTATATTTTAACATCTAGATTGTCTGATATGTCTACTCCAGCTTTCTTTGATGACTATTAGCATGATAGATGGTCCTCCATCCCCTTACTTTCAATCTGAAGGTGTCTTTAGGTCTAAAATAGGTCTCTTGTAAACAGCATATAGCTGGGTCTTGTTTTCTTGTCCATTCTGTTATGCTGTGTCTTTTTATTAGAGTGTTTAGTCCATTAACACATATAGTGAGTACTGAAAGATAAGAATTTATTGCCATTATGATCCTTGTAGAGTTGGAGTTTCTGGTGGTGTTTTCTGGTCCTTTCTAGTCTTTGTTGCTTTCAGTCTTTTAATTTTTTTTCTTTTCTCCCCTCTGAGAGTTCCCCTTAACATTTCTTGCAGGGCTGGTTTAGTGGTCATGAACTCCTTTAGTTTTTGTTTGGGAAAATTTTAATCTCTCCTATTTTGAATAACAGCCTTGCTGGATAAAGAATTCTTGACTGCATATTTTTCCAATTCAACACATTTAATATATCCTGCCACTCCCTTTCTGGCCTGCCAAGTGTCTGTGGGTATGTCTGCTCTGAACCTGATCTGTCTTCCCTTGTAGTTTAAGGACTTTTTTTTCCCTTGCTGCTTTCATGATTCTTTCCTTGCCTGAGTATTTTGTGAATTTGGCTATGATATGCCTTGTTGGTGGTTGGGTTTTGTTGAATCTAATGGGAGTTGTCTGTGCTTCCTGGATTTTGATGTCTGTGTCTTTCCCCAGGTTAGGAAAGTTTTCTACTATGATTTGCTCACATAAACCTTCTACCCCTTTTTCTCTCTTTTCATCTTCTGGGACCCCTATGATTCAGATGTTACTCCTTTTTTAATGAGTCACCGAGTTCTCCAATTCTTATATTGTGCTCTTTTGCCTCTTTTTTCTGCTTCATTATTCTCCATAATTTGTCCTCTATGTCACTGATTGACTGCCCTGCTTCATCGATCAAGCCGCCATGCCATTATAGTATTTTTAATTTTATCCTGAGTAGATTTTACTTCTCATATATCCACAGAGAGGGATTCTATGCTTTTTTCAACCCCAGCTAGTATTCTTATTATCATGATTCTAAATTCTGGTTCAGACACCTTGCATGTATCTGTTTTGATTAAGTCCATGGCTGTGATTTCTTCCTGTTGTTTCTTTTGGGGTGAATTCCATCATTTCATCATTTTGAAGGAAGATAAAGAATTTTTTAAAAATGAAAGTTAAAAACAAAACACACAAAAAATCAAATAAAGGATACTAGCTCCCAGGTGTGTTTTGGTCTGGTTGTTGAAGGGAGCTTGATAGAGTAGAGAAAAAAGAGAAAGAAAAGAAAAGGGGGGAAAAGAGGAAAAAAAGGAAAAGATTTGAAAATTTTTAAAAATGAATACAATAAAAACAATAAAATGTAATTATGAAACTAAAATAGAATTTAAAACATTTACAAAAAAGTTAAAAAATATAGTAGGAAAAATTATGTCTTTTTTAAATAAAAACAGACGATGAAAATAAAATTTTTCTCTTTATGTATTCAAGAATAAGAAAAGGAAAAGAAAAAAATTGAATAGATGGACCAGTGAGCAGACTGAAATACCATTGAAATTACATCGATTTCTCCTAGAAGTCAAACTGTGAAGCACTTTATAGTCCGTAAACTAAGCAAGCAGAGAGACTCGTGTTCTTGAAGAGCTTGGTTGGCCCAATTGGGTGGGGCTGAGTGTAACAGCTTCATTCTCCCCACTAGATGGCGCTGCTTAGCTGATTTTTGTGGCGGACGTAGGCGTGTGCGTGCGCGCGCCCGCGCATGCCCGGGAGGGGCGAAAATGGCGTCACCCAGATTCCCAGTCTCTAGTATCAGAAGTCTGTGCTTTTGCCTCCTGGCAATTAAGTACTCCTTTGTCTCCGGCATCCGTCAGCTGCCCACTTTTACGTTGTCGGTGACCAAGCCATCAGGCTGCCGGGCGGTACTTCCCTCCTTTTATCTCAGATGCAGCTTTTTCCCGACCCCTCACTTCTGAGGGACTGTGGCTTTGACCCGCTCAAACCTTCTGGGGGAGCGTCTCACCGAGCAATGGCCAGTGCCGGCCACACCCAAGAACATTCGGGGGACCGTGCCACTGCCAATGCCCAGAGACTGTGGCCTGGTGCCAGGCCGCCCCAGAAAAAGTTCCCGTGCTTGTGTAGCAGCAACGTTTCAGGGATTATAGGAATTTACAACACACATCTGGCACCAGGCTTCATTTACCCTTAACGGCCTTGTTGCAGCACCAGCAAACGTGGCTGTTCTCCCAGGTCTGCAGGCACCTTTGCCTGTGGGGAGTGCTTCTAGCAGGGGAAACGTCTTCCATGTGGCCTGAGGACCCTCCCTGGATCTCACTCTGCTCCTGGGGATTCACCCTTCCCACCAGAACACGCCAGGTAACAAGCTGATGAGTTTCACTCTGTGCTCCCTTGTTTATAGCATCTTAATGGAATTTAAGCCCTCTCCTTTCTCCTTTTTTGCTTCAGTCCCTTCCAGTCCCTTTCTCCTTTCTCTCTTTTTTTTTTTTCAGTCCACTCTTTCTCTTTCCCTCCACCTGCTTTTTAGGGGGGGGAGTGCTTTTCCTGTACTCCCCCCCCCTTCCCCCGTCTCTGTCCTCTCTCCACAAAAATAGCTCCCTACCCTCTGTGGCTTCTCTCTCCCCCAGTTCACCTCTCCACACCACGTACCTGTCGAATTCAAGTTGTGCAAGTTGTGTTAATCCTCACATCAGTTTTGTAGGTGTGCAAGATGGTTTGGTGTGGATCTAATTGCGTTTCAGGGAGGAGAGATGCAAAAACAAGTTCCACACTGCTCCGCCATCTTGGCCCACTCGTGTTGCACTTTCATACTTGGTTAAGATTTAAACTATCATTTTAAAAATTAATATAGGGATGCCATGCTGGCTCAGTCAGTGGAGCATGTGACTCTTGATATCAGGGTTGTGAGTTCGAGCCCCATATTGGGTGTATAAATTACTTAAAATAAATGAAGAAAATGTTTAAAAAATTTTTAATGTATTTATTTTATTTATTTTTAATTTATCTACTAATATACATCCGAGTTAGCATATAGTACAACAATGATTTCAGGAGTAGATTCCTTAATGCCCCTTACCCACTTAGCCCATTCCCCCTCCCGCAACCCTCTGTTTGTTCTCTATATTTAAGACTCTCTTATGTTTTGTCCCCCTCCCTTTTTTTTTTATATTATTTTTGCTTCGCTTCCCTTATGTTCACCTGTTTTGTATCTTAAACTCCTCATGTGAGTGAAATCATATGATATTAGTCTTTCTCTGACTAATTTAGCTTAGCATAATACCTCCACCTCCATCCACGTGGTTGCAAATGGCAAGATTTCATCCTTTTTGATTGCCGAGTAATACTCCATTGTATATATATACTACATCTTCTTTATTCACTCATCTGTCGATGGATATATGGGTTCTTTCCATACTTTGGCTATTGTTGATAGTGCTGCTATAAACATGGGGGTGTATGTGCCCCTTTGAAACAGCACACTTGTATCCTGTGGATAAATATCTAGTAGTGCAATTGCTGGGTTGTAGAGTAGTTCTATTTTTAATTTTTTGAGGAACCTCCATACTGTTTTGCAGAGTGGCTGCACCCGTTTGCATTCTCACCAGCAGTGCAAATGAGATCCTTTTTCTCCGCATCCTCACCAACATCTGTTGTTGCCTGAGTTGTTAATGTTAGCCATTCTTACAGGTGTAAGGTGGTATCTCATTGTGGTTTTGATTTGTATTTCCTGGATGATGAGTGATGTCGAGCATTTTTCATGTGTCTGTTGACTATCTGGATGTCTTCTTTGGAGAAGTGTCTATTCATGTCTTTTGCTCATTTATTCACTGGATTATTTGTTTTTGGGTGTTGAGTTTGATAAGTTCTTTATAGATTTTGGAGATTAACCCTTTATCTGATATGTCATTTGCAAGTATCTTCTCCCACTCTGTCTGTTGCCCTTTAGTTTTGCTGATTGTTTTCTTTGCTGTGCAGAAAATTTTATCTTGATGAGGTCCCAATAGTTGATTTTTGCTTTTGTTTCCCTTGCCTCCAGAGATGTGTTGAGTAAGAAATTGCTGTGGCCAAGATCAAAGAGGTTGTTGCCTGTTTTCTCCTCTAGGATTTTGATGGCTTCCTGTCTTATGTTTAGGTCTTTCATTGATTTTGAGGGGTGTGTGTGTGTGTGTGTGTGTGTGTGGTATAAGAAAACGGTCCGTGTTCATTTTTCTGCATGTCACTGTCCAGTTTTCCCAGCACCATTTGCTGAAGAGACTGTCTTTATTCTATTGGATATTCTCTTCTGCTTTGTCAAAGATGAGTTGGCCATCCAATTGTGGGTCCAATTCTGGGTTCTCTATTCTGTTCCGTTGATCTGTCTTTTTTTATGCCTGTACCATACTGTCTTGATGATCATAGCTTTGTACTACAGCTTGAAGTTCCAGATTGTGATGCCTCCTGCTTTGGTTTTCTTTTTCAAGATTACTTTGGCTATTTGGGGTCTTTTGTAATTCCATACAAATTTTAGGATTGTTCCTTTTAGCTCTGTGAAGAATGCTGGTGTTATTTTGATAGGGATTGCTAAAAAAATTGTTTTCATTAATCCGGGGCTCAGATGCCACCAATTATAAAAGAGACCATTATTTTATAGGAAACTCAGAAAGAAAATTGCTGTGATGATGTGTCTTCATGATAGTTTTACTGATGCAGGAATCAGCTACAGTCTAACGTTACTTTCAGATTGCTTACTTTTTTAAGGACTTGACACTTTCTCCCTTTGTAATGTGTCTCACATGGAGCAAAGGACTGAGTCAAAACTCAGCCACAAGTGCAAGATGCTATTTGGTATATGATGCAGCCCAATTTCTGAGTTGTTAGACTATGTGTGTGTCCTAAGATCATTGCAATGTATGTCAACCCCTGGAAAGACTGGGGCCCCTGGTCAGTCAAATGTATTGCACCGTTGAATTACCTAGAAGTCCCTGTATATATATAAGTTTCTCAAGATCCACATATGAGTGAAAACATAGGAGGTCTGTCTTCCTCTGCCTGGCTTATTTCACTTTGCATAATACCCTCCAGTTCCATCCACATTGCTGCAAATGGCATGATTGCACTCTTTCTCATTGCTAAGTAGTATTCCATTGTATGTATAAACCACATCTTCTTTATCCACTCATCAGTTGATGGATATTTAGGCTCTTTCCATAATTTGGCTATTGTTGAAAGCACTGCTGTAAACATTGGGGTACATATGCCTCTATGCATCAGCATTCTTATATCCCTTGGGTAAACTCCTACTAGTGGTATTGTTGTGTCATAGGGTAGTTCTATTTTTAATTTTTTGAGGAACCTCCACACTGTTTTCCAGAGCGGCTGCACCAGTTTGCATTCCCACCAACAGTGCAAGAGGGTTCCCGTTTTTCCACATCCTCGCCAGCACCTATAGTCTCCTGATTTGTTTCTTTTAGCCACTCTGACTGGTGTGAGGTGGTATCTCAGTGTGGCTTTAATTTGTATTTCCCTGATGATGAGTGACACTGAGCATCGTTTCATGTGTCTGTTGGCCATCTGGATGCCTTCTTTGGAAAAGTGTCTGTTCATGTCTGTTGCCCATTTATTCACTGGATTATTTGTTTTTTGGGTGTGGAGTTTGGTGAGTTCTTTATAGATTTTCGATATTAGCCCTTTATCCAATATGTCATTTGCAAATATCTTTTCCCATTCCATTGGCTGCCTTTTAGTTTTATTGATTGTTTCCTTTGCAGTGCAGAAGCTTTTTATCCTGATGAGGTACCAGTAGTTCATTTTTGCTTTTAATTCCCTTGCTTTTGGAGATGTGTCAAGTAAGAAATTGCTGCAGCCAAGGTCAAAGAAGTTTCTTCTCCTGCTTTCTCCTCTAGGGTTTTGATGGTTTCCTGTCTCACATTCAGGTCTTTCATCCATTTTCAATTTATTTTTGTGTATGGTGTAAGCAAGTGGTCTAGTTTCATTCTGCACGTTGCTGTCCAGTTCTCCCAGCACCATTTATTAAAGAGACTGTTTTTTTTTCCATTGGATACTCTTTCCTGCTTTGTCAAAGATTAGTTGGCCATACATTGGTGGGTCCAATTCTGGGTTCTCTATTCTATTCCATTGATCTATGTGTCTGTTTTTGTGCCAATACCATACTGTCTTGATGATTACAGTTTTGTAGTAGAGGCTAAAGTCTGGGATTGTGATGACTCCTGCTTTGGTTTGCTTCTTCAATATTACTTTGGCTATTCATGGTCTTTTGTGGTTCCATACACATTTTAGGATTGTTTGTTACAGCTTTGAGAAGAATGCCAGTGTAATTTTGATTGGGATTGCATTGAATGTGTAGATTGCTTTGGGTAGTATTGACATTTTAACAATGTTTATTCTTCCAATCCATGAGCATGGATTGCTTTTCCATTTCTTTGTGTCTTCTTCAATTTCCTTCATAAGCTTTCTATAGTTTTCAGCATACGGATCTTTTACATCTTTGGTTAGGTTTATTCCTAGGTATTTTATGGTTCTTGGTGCAACTGTAAATGGGATCAGTTCTTGATTTCTCTTTCTGTTGCTTCATTATTGGTGTATAAAAATGCACCTGATTTCTGTACGTTGATATTGTACTCTGGAACTTTGTTAAATTCATGTGTCAGTTGTAGCAGTCTTTTGGTGGAGTCTGTTGGGTTTTCCATGTAGAGTATCATGTCGTCTGGGAAAAGTGAAAGTTTGACTTCTTCTTTGCCCATTTTGATGCCTTTTATTACATTTTGTTGTCCCATTGCTGATGCTAGGACTTCCAACACTATGTTAAACAACAGTGGTGGGAGTGAACATCCCTGTGGTGTTCCTGATCCCAGGGGGGAAAGCTCTCAGTTTTTCCCCATTGAGGATGATATTAGCTGTGGGCTATTTTCATAAATGGATTTTATGATATTTAACTATGTTCCTTCTAAGATGATGTTTAAGTATCTTCCTTCCCAACTTTCTTGACGGTTTTTATTAAGAAAGGATGCTGTATTTTGTCAAATGCTTTTTCTGCATCTGTTGACAGGATACTATGGTTCTTATCCTTTCTTTTATTAATGTGATGTATCACATTGATTTGCAAATATTGAACCAGCGCTGAAGCCCAGGAATGAATCCCACTTGATTATAATGAATAATTCTTTTTATATGCTGTTGAATTCAATTTGCTAGTATCTTGTTGAGAATTTTTTCATCCATGTTCATCAGGGATATTGGCCTGTAGTTCTTTTTTTGCTGGGTCTCTGTCTGGTTGGGAATCAAAGTAATGCTGGCTTCATAGAATGAGTCCGGAAGTTTTCCTTCCATTTCTATTTTTTGGAACAGCTTGAGAAGGATAGGTATTAACTCTGCTTTAAATGTCTGGTAGAATTCCCCAGGGAAGCCATCTGGTCCAGGACTCTTATTTGTTGGGAGATTTTTGATAACTGATTCAATTTCTTCACTAGTTTTGGGTCTGTGCAAATTTTCTATTTCTTCTTGTTTGAGTTTTGGTAGTGTGTGAGTGTTTAAGAATTTGTCCATTTCTTCTAGATTGTCCAATTTGTTGGCATATAATTTTTCATAGTATTCCCTGATATTTGCTTGTATTTCTGAGGGATTGGTTGTAATGAATCCATTTTCATTCATGATTTTATCTATTTGGGTCCTCTCTTTTCTTTTCGAGATGCCTGACTAGAGGTTTATCCATTTTGCTTATTTTTTAAAAACAACAACTCTTAGTTTCATTGATCTGTTCCACTGTTTGTTTGTTTGTTTTTTGGATTCTGTATTGTTTATTTCTGCTCTAATCTTTATTATTTCTCTTCTTCTGCTGGGTTTGGGGTGTCTTTGCTGTTCTGCTTCTTTTTCCTTTGCTGTTCTGCTTCTATTTCCTAATCTTCTGTTAGAGTTTGTATTTGGTATTTTTCTTGTTTCTTGAGATAGGCCTGGATTGCAATATATTTTCCTCTTAGGACTGCCTTCACTGTATCCCAAAGGGTTTGGATTGTTGTGTTTTCATTTTCATTTGTTTCCATATATTTTTAAATTTCTTTTTTAATTGTCTGGTTGACTCATTCATTCTTTAGTAGGATGTTCTTTAACCTCCATGCATTTGGAGGTTTTCCAAACTTTTTCCTGTGGTTGATTTTAAGTTTCATAGCATTGTGATCTGAAAGTGTACATGGTATGATCTCAACTCTTTTATATTTATTGAGGGCTATTTTGTGACCAAGTATGTGATCTATTTTAGAGAATTTTCCATGTGCACTCGAGAAGAAAGTATATTCTGCTGCTTTAGGGTGAAAAGTTCTAAATAAAATCTGTCAAGTCCATCTGGTCCAATGTATCATTCAGGGCTATTGTTTCTTTACTGATTCTGTGTCTAGATGATCTGTCCATTGTTGTAAGTGGAGTATTAAAGTCCCCTGCAGTTACCACATTCTTACCAATAAGAATGCTTATGTTTGTGATTAATTGTTTTATATATTTGGGTGCTTCCAAATTTGGTGCATAGACATTTATAATTGTTAGCTCTTCCTGATGGATCGACCCCGTAATTATTATATAATGCCCTTCTTCATCTCTTGTTACAACCTTTAATTTAAAGTCTAGTTTGTCTGGTATAAGTGTGGCTACTCCAGCTTTCTTTTGACTTCCAGTAGCATGATAGATAGTTCTCCATCCCGTCACTGTCAATCTGAAGGTGTTCTCAGGTGTAAAATGGTTCTCTTGTAGACACCAAATAGATTGGTCTTGTTTTGTTTTTATATCCATTCTGATACCCTATGTCTTTTGATTGGAGCATTTAGTCCATTTACATTCAGTGTTATTATTGAAAAATATGGGTTTAGAGTCATTGTGTTATCTCAGATGTCATGCTTGTAGTGGTGTCTCTGGTATTTGTGGTCCTTGCAACATTTCATTCACAGAATCCCCCTTAGGATCTCTTGTAGGGCTGGTTTAGTGGTGATGAATTCCTTCAGTTTTTGTTTGTTTGGAAAAACCTTTATTTCTCCTTCTACTGTGAATGATAGGCTTGATACATAAAGGATTCTTGGCTGCATATTTTTTTCTGTTCATCACATTGAAGATTTTCTGCCATTCCTTCTGGCCTGCCAAGTTTCAGTAGATAGGTCTGCTACTACCCTTATGTGTCTACCTTTGTATATTAAGGTCCATTTATCCCTAGAAGCTGTCACAGTTCTCTCTTTATCCTTGTCTTTTGCCAGTTTCACTATGATATGTCGTGCAGAAGATCAATTCAAGTTATGTCTGAAGGGAGTTCTCTGTGTTTCTTGGATTTCAGTGTCTGTTTCCTTCCCCAGATTGAGGAAGTTTTCAGCTATGATTTGTTCAAGTACACGTTCAGCCCCTTTCTCTCTCTTCTTCTTCTTCTTCTAGAACTCCTACAATACGGATATTGTTCTGTTTCATTGAATCACTTAGTTCTCTAATTCTCCTCTCATGATCCAGAATGTTTTTGTCTCTCTTTTTCTCAGCTTCCTCATTTTCCATAATTTTATCTTCTAATTCACCTATTCTCCCCTCTGCCTCTTCAATCTGTGCTGTGGCTGCCTCCATTTTATTTTGCACCTCATTTATAGGGTTTTAAAATTCATCATTACTATTTTTAGTTCCTTGATCTCTGCAGCAATAGACTCTCTGCTGTCTTCTATGCTTTTTTCAAGTCCAGTGATTAATCTTATGACTATTATTCTAAATTCTTGTTCAGTTAGGGGCACCTGGGTGGCTCAGTCGGTTGGGCGTCCAACTTCGGCTCAGGTCATGATCTCACGGTCCGTGGGTTCGAGCCCCGCGTGGGGCTCTGTGCTGACAGCTCAGAGCCTGAGCCTGCTTTGGATTCTGTGTCTCCCTCTCTCTGACCCCCTCCCCCATTCATGCTCTGTCTCTATCTCAGAAATAAACATTAAATTCTTGTTCAGTTATATTGCTTATATCTGTTTTGATCAATTCTTTAGCTGTCATTTCTTCCTGGAATTTCTTTTGAGGAGAATTCTTCTGTTTCATCATTTTGGCTAGTTTTCTGTCAAACTAGACATGTGTTTTAAAAGCTTGTTATGTGTCCTGCACCTGCGAACACTGCTATATGAAAGAGGGGCCATACACTGTCCAGGGCCTGGCCCTTCAGGAGGTGTTTTTTGGAGAGTGTTATTTGCTCTCTGTTGTTGTGATTTTGGTTATTTTATTTCCCTACTCATAGTGATGTTTTGGACCCTCCACCAGGTGTGCTTTCCTTTGTTCCTTGAAGTAGCCTGGGAAAGGAAAACAAACAGAAAACAAAAACACGCAAACACACAAACAAAAAAAGAAAAAAGAAACAAACTAAAAGCAAAAAACCAGAAACATCAGCTACAAGTAAAGAACCAGGTAGCGGGGCGCCTGGGTGGCTCAGTCGGTTGAGCGTCCGACTTCAGCTCAGGTCACGATCTCGCGGTCCGTGAGTTCGAGCCCCGCGTCGGGCTCTGGGCTGACGGCTCGGAGCCTGGAGCCTGTTTCCGATTCTGTGTCTCCCTCTCTCTCTGCCCCTCCCCCGTTCATGCTCTGTCTCTCTCTGTCCCCAAAATAAATAAAAAAAAAAAAAAAAAAAAAAAAAAGAACCAGGTAGAAGCAGTGCTGATGAAGCTGGTGTATGCTGAGCATACAAAGAGAGAAATGACAGGGGCGGGGGGAAAAGAAAAAAATAAATACTGACCAGGCAGAGAGACTAAATGACTTAATCCAGAGAGAGAGAAAGGAAAATAAAGAAGGAGGCAGGGAAAAAGAAAATAAGATAAAGTCGCCCAGACAGAGAAACTATATGGCTTGATTATTCCGGAAAGAGAGAAAGGAATGTGAAGGAGGAGGTGTAGAACATGTATGAAGAGAATGGATTAAATATGTCTGTTTAAACAAACCAATAAACAGAGTAACCAGACTTGAGTTGAAAAGAGATAAGGAGGAGAAATGGGGGGAGAATATACCTACATAGCAAGAATTGCCCTAGAATTAATCCAGGCAATGCAGCAGCGCTGGTCAAGCGGAGGGGTCTGCCTGGTTCCACAGAGTCTATTCTGCTCCAGTAGATACACATTGACCCGGTGCGGAGGGGCGTGGTTTGGTGTATGTGGGTCCCGACTCTGTGGGCCCTGCGGACCCATCCCTGAGGCCCTGCCTTGGTGGTGGTAGGGACAAAAATGGCGACCCCCCCAGTCTCTCCTCCACGGACCGGTGTCCCAAATCACTCCGTCTGAGCCCTCCTCACTGTGCCACAGGCGCAGATGAGGAGGTCTGTCTCACTCCACCGACTCCCATGCCCCGGTGCTTGGCCGGGATTCAGACTCCCGCTCCGGGCACCCTGGTACCAGGGGAGTGCAGTTCCACACGCCCAATATGTGGTCCAGCTGGTTTTGTCCTATCTTGCAGCACCCCAGGAAGGGGAGCGCTTTGCCTGCAGACTGAGCCCCTGACCTAGCCACCAGGCCCAGGGCTGGCTCCCCTCCTCTCCAGGTGTGCGATCCGGCAAGCCGGCCCCGGTCCAGAGAAAGCCCTGCAGTTAGAGATTGGGTCCTTTTTCATCCCAGCCGGAGGTTTTCCTCTTGTCCAGACACAGTCCTGTGCTTCCCCAGCTGCTCTTTCTCTTTCCTTTGTCTCTCCGCAGAACGGGATCCCTCATCTTATCTCTCCCAGTTCGCAGTCACGCACCTATGGCCCGTCAGGTTGTCTCGGTGTATCCCTGGTAGCTGAGTCGCCTCTTTTCCTCCCAGACTTTTGGGGTTCAAAGTCCTTTGGCTTCAACGCTTCTGTGTTTAAGAGACGTGGGAAGTTCGGATTCCCTTCTTCTCTGCCGTGTTCTGTGTCTTATACTGAGCATCTGACTCTTGATCTCAGCCTGGGTCTTGATCTCAGAGTCGTGGCTTCAGGCCCTGCACTGGGCTCTGTGCTGGGCATGAAGCCTACTGAAAAAAACACAAACCCACATACCAAAGAGGCATCTTTTTGGGGTGTCGTGTTCTGGTTTCCTTCAGAGGAGTCCAGGTAAGTGGCCTACTTATCATTGTTCCACAAGACACTCTCATCTCTGGCTCCTGACAACCAGAAGGTTCTCCCTTCGTTCCTACTTTTCCTGACGGCCTCCACGGCACCGTTTGCTGGCACAGGCTCCACTTCCTGGGTGTTAAACTTTGAAGCGCACCCTTTGCACAACCCAGGGCCCTTCAGAGTCCGCCATTGTTAATGATTTTTTAAACCAACCTCTGTGTGATCTAGTCCACTTGTAAGACGTTAATCGTGAACTCTATAAACACTAGACTTCATCTCCATTCAGATTTGGATATACAACCACCTAGTTGGTTTTCTGAATCGGATGTCTCATAGTACATCATACTAAAAATGGTTTGGCCATAAAATCTTGACCTTCTTCCTTCCTTGCGTTGGCTGTGACCACAGACTTCCCACGTGAATGGATTTTATCATAATTTACCTACTGCCCCTGTTCCAAACTCGGGAAGCGTTTCCTTATCCTGTATCACCCCGCACAATAGACAGTCCGTTGTCCAGTCATGGCCATTTTCTCCCTTGATACGTGTATCCACACACTTATTTCCATTTCCGTAACCACTCTCCCCACTGTTTGTTTAACCACGTGTTCCTTGAAGGACATCGTTGTTGATTCCAGTTCAGGGTTATGATGACCAGAGCTGCTAACAAGATTCATGTCCAGGATTTTCTCCGAACATGTGTCATCGGGCCCAGAGAGGGGTCCTCCTGTCCACTCTTGGGTTTGATGCCTCACTTCCTAGAAGGACTTATAGGACTCTACAAAAGCTGACTTCCTGGAAGTCGAACTGGTACATGGCCCAGGGCCCCCCACCATAAAATCACATTGTTAGCCTTAACTACCCAAGGGCTTAGAGGTTTCCTAAGAGGAGTGAGATCAGACCTTTCTTTGGAATACGTAGGTTCTGAGTATTCTAGACCTGCTCAGTCAACCCTTCACTGTACAACGTGTTTTCATTTGTCTGGGACAGAAGCCCAGGTTGAGGTTCTGGGTTGTAAGTTATTTACAAGTTTGTCGTTTTTGTTTTTGTCGCGTGTTCAAAACTGCCACTTTCCAGAGCAGGCGTGCCATTTTACATCACTAGCGATGCGTGAATGGCCGTTTCTCCAAGAGCCCGCAAGCATTTGGATGCTGATCCCCACCGTATCCTGATACCTGCTGGGATTTACTTGCGTTCCCAGGAAACAGCTCACAGCTTTTCATGTGCTTACTTGCCATCCAGCGGCGTCTCTCCCCCTCCGTGAAACGTTCTGCGTGTTTTGTCTCTTTCACTTTTGGGTGTTTTTGTGTATTGGAGGTAACATTTGTTGCATTTTGAGAGCTCTTTACACATTCCTCTTGGATGTTTGGCCTTTGTCCTTTGTGGTTTTGTCTCTTTGGCGGTGTTTTATGGGGGGTGGGGAAGGGCAGGGGAGCGCCTTTTCCCGGCAGCACAGTTGCATTCCAGTTGTTCCTGCCCGGCCTTTCCGCGTTGCACCGTGCTCTCCGAGCTGCCCTGCCGGTCCCTGCGCGCACTTTCCAAGCACGCCAGACCGAGCAGCCCTGCCTGCTGCCGGAGCCAGTTCTGCCACACGGGTGTCGGCCCAGCCCCCACCCCCTCCCCCCGCTGTCGGTGTCCCAGGTGCAGGCATCCTGCCCGCGCTGCAGACCAGGGGCGGCGGGCGTGGGCGGTTGTGGGGGCGGACCCTCAACGGGGACAGGGTCGTCAAAGGCCGGTGGGTGTTCTGGGTTCTTGGGGTGTCTCCTCCTGGCGGCCAATTTGCAGCCAAGATGTCCCAGACCCCTCCCCGCACCCAAGGTCCCTTGCTGCTCCTGCCGTGGGTGCCCACCCCGTCATGCTGTCAACCTGGGGCGGCGCTCACCAGCCCCCTGTGGCTCCCTCCGTGTCCAAGCTGCGGCTCCACAGCAGTGGTGTGTGCGGGCAAAGGTGTGTCCCGGGCTGCTCTTTATTCTGACACCAGAACCTCGGTCAGGTCCCGTCTAACCTGACCTGTGGCCCTGCTCTTCCAGGAGCAATTGCTGTGATGATGGGGACCCAGGGGTTGGGAAATCTGGGTACAGTTCCGGAAAGGGAGCCTGAGAAAGGGCTACCACGTCCAGGGAAGGCAGCAGGCACCCAAAGCACCTGCTGGGGCCACAGACCATGGTGAGAAGTGATACAGGATGCTCCCCGGGGCCCTGGCCTCAGAACGAGTCCACTCCAAGTCCTTAGCGCGGACCCACTGGAGGGTGAATCTGGTGCCAGCAGCCGTGGGAACCCCAGGTCCGGGAGAGGGTATTGTTGATAAGTTGGCTCTTGGGAGCAGGTGGTCACTTGGCCCTGGGGGTGGCTGCTGCTGCTGCCCTCAACAGTTGAGTGTCCTTACTGGCCTGGAAGCAGTTACTTTGAAATTGGATACCACGGCTGGGTATTCATGAGCTGTGGGACCATGGCTCTATGTGGTTCGTTTGCTGGTTCTTTATTTAAGTAGGCTTCACGTCCACCCGACCCTCAGATCAAGACCTGAGTGTGAGGATCCAGTGGGTCGCTTAAGTAACTGAGCCCCCAGGCTCCCCCGTGTGGTTCTTTTCTGGACTTGAGGCCATGACTCGGGAGGGATGGATTGGGGCCCTCCTCCTCTGCGGGCGGAGGTGGGCTTCTTGGACGCGTGCAGGTCAGCGGTTTGAGGAGCTGGTGCCCTCTGTGCTAGGTCTACCGCATGCTACCCCCTGACCACGCGGGGGAAGCTGCGTACATGGAGTCTGCGTCTGGGAGGCGCGCGGCCACTCAGCTGGAGTTGGGACCAGAGCAGTGCCGGGAGCGGAACCTGCAGGGTCATCGGTGAGGGCGGCGGCAGCTCCGAGCGAGCGCTGGGTCGTCCCCGAGGTCACCGTGTGAGGGGGTGCTCGGTGCCCTACCCACCGCCTGTGGCGTCCCCCTCCCACCACGCGTGTCACGGGTCCCACCTTTGCTTCCGCGCGGAGCTACCTTCGCCCTCGTGGTGCAGGGTCTTTGGCCCTGTGCCCAGATCCCGCCCCCGAGGCTCTTCCCCCCCACACCCCACCCCGGCCCGGCCCCGAGCCTTGTGTCTGGCTTCCCACCCCGAGCCCTGTGCGCCCTCGGTGGTGAGGGGAGCAGGTGCGGAGAGGGACTGGGGGTCGGACCCCAGAAGCTCTGGCATGGTTCGGAGTGGGAGGCCCAGGCAGCTCGTACTGGCGTGGAGACTTAAAGGCCCTTGGGGATCCCCTGTCCACCTCGGGTTGCGGTGCCCGCGGACAGTCGGGAGGCCCCGTCCTCTGCCGAACTGTCCCCCAGGTCAGGGGTGACGCCACTGAGCACACGGACACTGCGTTCTGCGGGGGGGTGGGGGTGGGGAGGGGTGCTTCCGAGCTCGGGCTCCCGGTTAAGCCTTCTGACCTCTGGGGTCTGATCTCGGCGGGGGTCCTCTCTGGGGACGGGCTTGGGGCCTTTCCGCCCGGGGTGGGGCGGGGGGGAGGGGGCTGCCAATGAAACTCCCGCGGCTGTTAGGGTGCAGCGGAGGGTGGAATGAGTCGCAGGCCACGTTGATCGTGGACCCTTAGAACGTACTCCCGCCCCGGGCTGCACCCCCTCTACTCCCGGCCCTGCTGGAGAGCTATGTCCGTGGCCGAGTCGTGCGTGGGCCTGCGCCTGGGTATGTGTGTCCTGCGCCCGCGGTGGTGGCGCGGCAGGGTCCGCTGGCCATGGGGACCCCTGGCGCACGTGTCGGGGCGGATGGGCGGGAGGCCGGAGTCCTGCTCCACACCGTGTATGGTGCCGTCCTCTTTCCCCCGCAGGAACTCCCAAGTCCGGCCGGCTCGTGACCGCCTGTGTCCCCTTCTCTCTCAGGGCATGGGGGGGGGGGGGGTGGTGAAGATGGGCGTAGACGGTGGCCCGGTGCTCGGATCTCCTCTGGCTCTCTGCGGCGTCTCTCCCTGCACTGCCGGCAGTTGATCACGGTGCCCCGGCCTCCCAAGGGAAGTGGTAACCCGCTGAATTTGAAGCACGAAGTCGGTCTAACGATGACAGACCAGGGAGGAGCCTGCCTCCGGGTGAGTGTGGCGGCGAGTGTGGCGTCGGGAGGCTCAGTCCCGGGGCCGCCGGGGCCTCCTAGCCAGTGGGGCCTTCCTGGTGTCAGGTCACTCGGGACGCAGAGCGCCTGGTTAGGGTCCACTTGAGGCTCAAGCCGGCGTGAGGCCGACCGCGGAAAACAGGTGCGGAAGTTGAAAAGCACTCGGGAAGGGCACCAGAGAGGACCCGAAGCGCGGCGCAGGGAAGCGGGAGAGTGCACAGCCCGCCCGGCGCACCCCTCCCGCCCAGGGGCTCCGCGGTAGCCCAGGTGCGCCCCGCCCTGGTGGTGGCTGAACCACGGGCTGTCGTGCTGGGGCGCCCGAGGCGATTGGTGCCGCGTGGAACAGGGAAAACTCTAGAGCCGAGTTTTCGGCTGCTCTGGTTCCTGTGTTTTGGTGTTGGTGTGGCTGGCTGTGAAAAAGACTTTGCTGTGTGTAATTAATAAGGACCGATGAGAGCCAAGAAGGTTTAGCAGTAAAGGTCATCGTCGATTGGGTTAGGGTTAGATGTGCCATCTCAGTATGAATACATGAGGCAATCCCTACTTAACCAGACGTCCCCTTCCTTGGGGACAGGTTTAATAAAGCTGTTCAAGGGGTGCCTGGGTGGCTCAGTTGGTTGGGAGTCCAAGTCCTGATTTTGGCTCAGGAGCCTGTTGGGGATTCTTTCCCTCCCCTGCTCTCCATCTCTTAAAACAAACTTTTAAAAGAATAAAAATGATCTGTCCGAAAGTAAAAAGGGAAAGGGTAACGTACTGAGCGTGAACCACCCATGTTAACCCAGCACTTGGGGCCAAGACCAACTCCTTTTGTGATTTCATTTCAAAAAGAAGTATGTACACCTCCGTGGACGTAATCTTGTGGAGGGGCATTTAAGTTCCAAGTGCATATTCAGTTATGCTCAGAATTTGTTAAAAGTGGGTGTGCGCCGTGAGTCCATTCTTAACACACTAATTTATAGTTGTGATACCTCTGGCCTGGTGGTTCTTTATGATCTTGTGATGCGCTCACCCAAAAACCAATGGCGGGGGGGAGGTTAGAATAGGATTTGTATGACTCAGTGTGACTCGTGGTATGGCTCACAGCATAGCGGCAGGGCTCTGAGGGGGGTCTTGGGTTTGTTGGGTTTCACTTGTCACTGGTAATTTCAGGGAGAAGACGGGGTATCTGCCCCCCAGAAGTGGGCGTGTGGGTCTGTGGGTTGTCAAGGTGTTTGCTGGCAGAAAGGATGCTATCGACAGCTTTTATACAGGGGTAGCAACTTAAAAAGTAAGCATTAAAGATTTTGTACCTAAGTATTACGATTGCAAGAAAGAAGGTATGCCTTACTGGTTGTTCTTGCCACTGTTGGAAACTTAAGCAAAACCGGCCTCAGAATTCGAATTGAAGGTTATAATCACACTGTGTGAACAATCCGGTGAAGACAAACAGGGGAAGAACTTGCTGCTGTGAAGGGGCTGAATTTAGGAACCAGTAACAGATCATAAGCTTCTAGTTTTGGAATCATTTCCACATTGTTCCTGAGTTGATGAATCCCATTTTGAGTGCGATTTTCCTGGTGTGAAACCAGGGAGTAAGGAAGGGAGTGAGGCAGGCAGGCAGTCTGCTGCAATGTTATTTTTCTTAGTTTTAGAAAGGCCATCATGTATACAGAAATCCCAGTGGGAAACGAAATGCTAATGCGTTTCTTGCAAGAATTCCCCGGTGTGTGTGAAATTTTTTTCTTGAACATGCTTACCAGTCTTCCATTTCATGGTTTGGGGATAAGAAAGAATTTCTCGGGGCGCCTGGGTGGCTCGTTCAGTTGAGTGTCAGACTTCGGCTCTGGTCTGGATCTCACTGCTCGTGGGTTTGAGCCCTGTTTTGGGCTCTGTGTTGTCAGCTGGGAGCCTGCAGCCTACTTCGGATTCTGTCTCTCTCAAATACATATAAATGTTAAAATTTTTTTTAAGAATTTCAGGTTTTTACCTAAGACAGTAGTAGTTCTGTGGGTAATCTGTTAAAGTCTACAGTATTTTTAGTGGCAACATTGCTGCATAGAGTCTCCACTGACTTTGAAATGATTTTTTCGTGGTGGTAATGGGCTGCAGGGTCAGTAATATAGTAGGAGCAAGGCAATAAACAACGAATGGGGAAGGTTCAAAGAGGTTCAGTAAAGCGTACACATTTGAAGTTTTATTTGTGGTGATCAGCGAGCGCATAGGTAAGTGGGGTAAGCAAAATCATGGTACATCCATACAGAATAGCATTCAGCAATAAAAAAATGTGCTCTCTCAAAATTATTCAGCATAAAGGAAACCACAATTTAAAAAAGTAAAACATTTGACTCTAATCATGTAAAAAATACAAAATAATTTACTGTGCAGGGTAGAGGTTTAAAAAGGGCACAAAATAAAAGGAGTTATATAGATTTATTACCACCCATGGTTTTGTATACAATTTAAATATGTGCAGTTTTACAGCATGTTAATTATACCTCAATAAAGCTTTTTTTAAAAATCAAATAGAGGTCTGGGTCCCCTACATTTTTGCACAAGAGTCCGCCATCCTTCCTCATGCCTGGGGAAGGGATGCCCTGCATCAAAGAAGAGTTTCAAGGTCATTTCTATCTGGGTCAGCAACTGGTCAGAAAAGCTACAGATCTCAGTGGGATTTTCTAATCCTATTGCCATTTTCTTGCCTATGCAGCAAATATCTGTGAGATGGACTAAAAATTAAGATTGGCACGATGGCCTCGATTTCCACAACTGTAGGAGGAACACTGGTGTGGAGTGTACAAACCGGCATGTCAGTGGATGCAAGTTTTGTTAGATGTTTATATATCCTAAGTCCTGCCATCTTCTGTTTCTGTACGATCACGGGTTTTCAACCTGGCTCCTATCGTAGTTTTACAACCAGCCAATGACACCAGAAAGTGAACTTTACACATGAAGGCACATGATTCCTTTGCAGTGCTCGGGAACAGCTTCCCCATGATAATGCTCGACATCGTGCGACAGCCCTGGGAAAGAGGAACCACTCTCGCGGGAGCCCTACAGGTGGTCAGAAGAGAAATACGATGTCCTCGTGGTGCACTGCAAGGAGGTCTAGAAGGTAAACAGTATTTTCATTTCAACCCCTTGGCACTGTCAAAGCTGGGTCAGAACCCGAATGAGGAAGAAGGGACTTGCTGTGTTACATGCCCCCCCACCCATCACTGACAGTGGTTGAGAAAGGACCTCTGCCCTGAATGAGGAACCTGGCAGGGCAGAGTAAGAATATGCAGGGCTCCTGGAAGCTTTCCCACAAACCTAGGAGTTTTGGGGGATCTCCCCAGTGTGGACGTTCACACGTGTGTGACGTTTAATTGCCAAGAGCTGGCTCCCTCACAAGGTCTCTAGTTCTATGAAATACCATATTCTGGGCAGGACCTTCTGGGGCCCAACAAGGCCGGACGTTTAGATAAAGGCTTTCCACCGACATCTGCTGCACATATGTAACATATATGTAGCTTACGAGCCATTTCCCCACAGTTGTTGAGCTCATGAGGTTATCTGGTGTGAAGTTTTCGGTGCTGAATGATGTGAGAGCTTTGGCTGAAGGATTTCCCACATTCCCCACACTCGTAAGGCTTTTCTCCTGTGTGGACTCTCCGGTGCTGAATGAGGTTGGACTTTTGGCTAAAGGATTTCTCACACTCATTGCACTTATAAGGTCTGGCTCCAGTGTGAATTCTCTGGTGTTGATTGAGAGTGGACCTGTGGCTGAAGGATTTCCCACATTCACCACACTCATAAGGCCTTTCTCCGGTGTGAATGCGCAGGTGCTGAACAAGTTTGCATTTGTAGCTGAAGGATTTTGCACATTCGTTGCATTTATAAGGCCTTGCTCCACTGTGAATTTTCTGGTGTTGAATGAGGTTGGAGCTTTGGCTGAAGGAATTCCCACACTCGCCACACTTGTAAGGCTTCTCTCTCGTGTGAACTCTCTGGTGTTTAATGAGGGTAGAGCTGTAGCTGAAGGCTTTCCCGCATTCGCCACACGCGTAGGGTCTCACTCTGGTGTGAATTTGCAGGTGCTGCACAAGCCTGAATTTGAAGCTGAAGGCTTTTCCACATTCGCTGCACTTGTAAGGCCTTGCGCCAGTGTGAATTCTGTGGTGTTGAATGAGGTTGTAGCTTTGGCTGAAGGATCTCCCACATTCGTTGCACTCGTAAGACCTTGTTGCTGGGTAAGCTCTCTGGCAATTACTCAGGATGGAGCTTTGGTTAAAAGGTTTTGCACAGTTCTCCCAGGCATGGGAACTTTCTCTAGGGTCAAGCTGCTGAGGCTGGAAAAGTTTATTATAGTCACAGCTGAATGATTTCCCATAGTCGCTGCATGTGTGCGGACTTTTTCCGCCCTGAAAGGACTCCCCGTGCTCGAAGCTGCTGTGTGGTTTTGCCCCTTTGAGAGTGGCCTGATGCTGGAGGAGACTCAGTATGGCCAGGAAGTCCTTCCCTATCTCCCCGCAGGGGAAGGGCTTCCCTGACACGTGCAACTTGTAGCTTGTCACAAGCTCCATGTCCCACCTGAATGGCTTCTCTTCGTTGTGCTTCTGGTGCTGGTGAAGGCTTGTGCTGAACCACAACTGCTTCCCGCATGCCTCACAGGTGTAGGATTTCTGGCCCGGATGTGGTCCTTGGTCCTCTGCCAGGTACAGAATATCTCTCCCAACCAAGACACACTTCTCGCAGGGATGAGCTTTCCACACGGGTGGACCTGGATCTGTAGCCTTGCCCAGTGACATTCGTGGCACAGAAAGTGCCTCCTCGTCCTCCATTCCGTACCAGCAACCTGAAAGCCCAGAGACGCTGGTGTGAAGTGCATGCTATCTTTGGTGGAAGGGGGGGAGGGCTCAACACAAATGTCTGTCGGGCACACCAAAGAACGAGTCCACTGGATGTGTTTTCAAGATGAGGGTGCTGGGGCCGGGTTGGTAAAAGGGCTGCAGTCCTGGAACTCTAATGTCACAAGACTGGGGGGGGGGGGGGGGGGGGGGCAGCAGCACAGGAAGAAGCAGGTTCTCCAATGCACCCCTGCCACTGGCCTGCAGCTGGGAGTGCTGTGTGGGAGTTTATGTCCAGGCACCAGAACATCTGGTTGCAACTGACTAGATGGTATTCAAAGACTAAGGACGCGTAACCTAACATTGGGAACAGGAGAGAAGAAAGGTTGATGTATGGAAGACGGAAACAGCAAGGGACAAAACCTGAGGAAGGGGGAAGGAAAGACAGAAATGACGTGTGCGACCACTGGCATAAATACACCGGTGGGCCATCCTGCTAAGACCCTGGACTCTTCTAAACTCCGGGTGAGTGAAGCGGGACTTGGATGACACAAATCCCTGAGGCAAGGACAGGCAGGGACTAGCAATGCCCCAGAGCACTTCTGCACACGACCAAAAACTGGCAACAAAAATAATACTGTGTCTACAAACAGTCCCTGGTCCTCCAAGCAACTGCTGCCAGAGACCAGAAGAAACGTGAGCTAGAAGGAGGGGAAAAACCTAGGCAGGGGCCACGGATGTGGACAACAGTGCTGGACGCTGATGTTGCGGGCTCAGCAAGAGGGCAGTTGCTGAGCCCGGCCCTGGTGATGGCAGTCCCTACAATCTCTACAACCCAAATGTGAGGGGCAGGATACCACAGAGCGGGGGTGAGGGTCTTACCCAGTGAGATCACAAGTGCAAAGTTCTCCAGCATCACATCGTGGTACAGGCATCTCTGAGTCTCATCAAGGAGACCCCACTCCTCCCAGGAGAAGTACACGACCACGTCTTCAAAGGTCACAGTATCCTGCCGTAATGGGAGAGAGATGAAACTACAGTCCCCTCTCCACAGGACCCACACATCTATCCCATACTCTCCTCTCAGTCGGGCGGCCTGCGAGGAGGATGATACCAAGCCCTGCTGCCAGTAAATCACTATGTCCAACCCTCTACAAGAACAAGGACGATGTGGGCAGACAGACATAATCTTAAGCTCGGGTGGGCATGGCCTCTCCAGCCCCCAACCAGGCAACGTCCCTGAAATCCTCCACAGTGTACCGGCCAGGTACAACCAAAGATAGACTCCACCCTCCCACCTAAGTCCCTGATACTGAAGGCCCGGCAGGGGGGGGGTCCCTCAGTTCACACACCTCTTTTACCCCGTAAGTGCCTCTCCCTAGTACTGAGCCCACAGCATCAAGAGTGCTTGGCAAGATGGACCCCACTTTCCAGGGCAACCTCAAATCCACTATGAAGACCTGCCTTTCATTGTATGTGTTCCAATTTCCTCTTCTTTCAAGGATACTACTAATCATATTGGATTTAGAGCCTCACTTTATAAGGTCTTTAAAGACCCTATATCCAAATACTGGGAATTAATGATCTTTGCCCCTGAGCTCACCCACCAGGCTCCATGAGAGCTTGCCACAAATAAGCAGCAGCCTACTCATGTCCACTCTTCCACTGAAAGTCTTCTGTCCCTTACCCGTGTTTGAGAGGCCACTTGCTCCAAGAAACAGGTTCGAACTCAGTGCCCAAATTCCTGGCCTCTTAATAATGTTATCGCCATAATCAGAATTTCCCTTCCTAAATGCAACACAAAGCGCCACCTACACATCTAATGTTGAACCACCTCAAATTTTTAGACTTTATATCCAGCTGCCCACTTCGTGCCTGCACTCAAAGCTTTCTGAGACAAAGAGACAGGGGTGGCCCCTAGGGCTTTATTCTAACTCACTCTCCACAGTAGAAAATCAGATTGGTTCTACCTGAAGAAGGAAGTTAAAATCCAACAACTCCCCTTACCTCCATGGCCACAATTTACATCTACGTAGCCTCCCCGCTAACCTTCCCGGTATGTTTTCTGCAGCTACGAAGCATGGGTAAGAGAAGATCCAGACCATCAGAACAAAAGAACATTTGCATTTCTCTGAATACTCACCGCTCCGCCAAACGGGTAGCTGTGCCCCAGGACAACCTCATCTTACTGACCGCCAGAATGGAGAAGGCCTCCCCCCACATAACCTCTAGTTTAATGTCTCTCCAGGGTCCTGAACACCCTCCTCTTACTTCGATAGGTTCTAAAAGGGCTTCATCTGTAGAGGGTGGGGCTCAACGAGATCTGGTCTCCACTGCTTCTCTGACCCCCCACTCCCACCCCTGGCCTGTAAGTCTAGGCATGACTCTGCCTCATATTCTGCTTAGTGCACGCACAAAACTCACACCTCGGTTTGGAGCTTGCAAGCGGGTGCTCAGACACGTGGCCCCCGCCCACGAGCGCCTCCCTGTCTGGGACCCCGGGGTCTGGACCGCAGGGAAGCCAGCGGGTGCCCTGAGCTCAGGCCCAGCGGCTGTGCATTTACCTGAGCTGAGTCCCTGGGCGCGGCCGCCGCCATCGGACTCTGGGGGCAGAGCAGGGCTGGGAGCGGTCCGGCGTCTCAGACCCTCCTCTGAGCAGTGGGGACACCTCCTCTCGGGCCGCTGCAGTCTTCACCTCGTCTCGACCCAGCACTCTGGAGCCTCTGACCAGGAAATGGATTCGAGAGCTGCCAAAATGACTGCCACCAGGACCCCGCAAGTTCCACCCTGAGGAGTTGGCACACGTGGAAACGCCCGTCTCCTGGACCTTCATTGGCTCCACGCTGACGTCGCTTGGTGCAGGGTCCTCTGGGCAGTGTGGTTCTCACAGCTCCGTGGGCCTCTGCAAAGGGCACCGCACATCAGAACCTCCTGGAACACGGGTGAAGCAGCTTCGCTCCTCAACAGGCCAGGCCAGGCCAGGTTCCTGGGGAGTTGCCGGCAACTGCTCACCTAAAGGGTTAGCAACAATGATGCTGCTTCAGACTTCATGAAGTCCATGTGCTCCCAGAGGCGACAAGTTCTATCCCAGATGCCCCCAAGGTTACAGATCCAAATGCACACAGCATTCCATTGTCACTCACATAGTGTGTGGGACCTCATCTGCCGTGGTTTTGTTTTCTCAAGGGTCACCGCCCAGTCAGTGCTTTTTTCCGACACCCGAAGGCCATGGATTCTGGTATTTGGTCCAGTTTTACAGCCACTTACAGAGGAGTATGACGGAGACCATTATAGCCTCACACACTTGGAAATGAAAGGGATTCCAAGGCTTTCCAAGCCCAATTCTCCATGCAGAACTTTCTCCACACTCTGCAAATGTTATTAGGGTTCTCAAGAGATGTGGGTTATAAAACAGAAGGCTCCAAAGCGAATTCTGTGTCACGTTAGAGATGTGACCGACACCAGTTGTGCTCACTAGCTCCTACAGCTTTACGTAGCACCTACCGTAAGAGGATTACCTATGCAAGGACCGAGAAGAGAGAACAGAAAGACAGGAGCACCGTGCACGAGTACTCACTTCTGTAGAGGTAGTTCTGAGTTACTCCGTGTGTCTGAGAAAGCAGCAAATAAAACTGTATATTTTATCTATGTAGGGGGCTTAAACAGATGAAAATATAGACTCATTAAGGATATTTTGATGTATATACTCCTGAATCGAGTTGGCAAAGAACATGATTTGTGATTTGATAGTTACATTTTTTTAATGTTTCTTGATTTTTGAGACACAGAGACAGAACGTGAATGGGGGAGGGGCAGAGACAGAGGGAGACAGAATCCGAAGCAGTTCTAGGCTCTGAGGTGTCAGCACAGAGCCTGATGCAGGGCTCGAACTCACAAACCAGGAGATCATGACCTGAGCCGAAGTCGGACACTTAACCAACTGAGTCACCCAGGTGCCCCATGATTTGCTACTTAAAGGATATGGTATGAAAGGCTGAGAGAAACCTGTTGTGTGTTGATGCTAAGAGTTTCTCACAGTTCCGGGGGGGCGGGGGACAAACAGTACATGCACCAAGAATAATCTTTTTGGACATTCAATTAGAAAACATCCTAAACCTCATGACTCTCTTGTGAAATACTTAACAGGTGTGGGATTTGCAGGTAATGAGGCCCTATTCAAAGGGCCACCTAGAATTTATAAATACTGTGGTATTTGTTCTGACTGCTCTACCCTCAGGCTTCCTTATTGAGACACAATATTGAAACTATCCCAATTAATAATCCCACAATAGCTTCTAGATGAAAAGAAGAGTTGTAAGTCTCTCTCATTGAAATCATAAGCTAGAAATGATTAAGATTAGTAAGGAAGGTATGTTGAAAGCCGAGACAGGCCAAAAACTATCCCCGTGGCCAAGTTATGAATGCAAAAAACCCACAAAGTCTTTAAAGGAAATTAAAAGTGCTATTCCAGGGGCGCCTGGGTGGCTCAGCCGGTTAAGCATCCAACTTCAACTCAAGTCATGATCTCGTGGTTTGTGAGTTCGAGCCCTGCATCAGACTCTGCGCTGACAGTGCAGAGCCTGCTTTGGATCCTCTATCTCCCTCTCTCTCAAAAATAAGCACTTAAAAAAAAGTGCTACTCCAGCGAACACACAAATGATAAGAACACAGGACAGCCTTACTACAGATACAGAGAAAGTTTTAGTGCTCTGGACAGAAGAAGCTCAAAGCAGTCACAACAAACATTCCCTTAAGCCAAAGCCTAATCCAGAGCAAGGCCCTAACTCTCTCCCTTCTATGAAGGCCAGGGGAGGTGAGGAAGCTGCTGAACACAAGTTTGAAGTTAGCAGAGGTTGGCTCGTGACACTGAAGGAAAGAAGCCGTCTCCTAACCGCAAAGGACCAGGTGGGGCAGCAAGTGCTCCGGTAGCCCTAGCGGAGATCGGAGATCGTTCGTGAAGGTGGCGACACTGAACCACGGATTTTCCAAATGCAGACCGAGCAGCCTTCGACTGCAAGATGGCCATCTAGCACTTTCATAGCTGGAAAAGTCAAGCTTGTTAGGGCCAAGGCTCACGTATCATTCTGAAAAGCCCAGGGCCCTTAGGAATTCTACTCTGCCCATGCTATAAATAGAACAGCAAAGTCTGGATGACAGCACATCTGTTTATAATATGGCTTACTAAATAATTTTTAAAAAATATTTACTTTGGGGAGAGCACAAGTGGGGGAGGGGCAGAGAGAGGGACAGAGGATCTAAAGAGGCAGGCCTCTGCACTGACAGTCTCTGACAGCGGTGAGCCTGATGTGGGGCTCAAACTCACAAACGGCGAGATTATGACCTGAGCCGAAGTCGGACGCTCACTGACGGAGCCACCCAAGTGCTCCTGGTTTACTGAATATTTTAAGCCCATTGCTGAGACACAGTGCTCAGAAAAAAAAATCTCTTTCAAAATATCACTGCTCAGTGACAAAGCATCCTGATGGAGATGTATGATGAGACTAATGTCTCATGCCTGCTAACACGACATCCATTCTGTTGCCTGTGGATCAAGGAGTAATTTTGACTTTCAAGTCTTAAGAATATGATTTGTAAGGCCAGAAAAGTAAACTGAAATCCTTCTGGAATTCCATTTAGCTGCCATTCATCGGTAGCAGGAGTTTGGAAGAAGTCACTGCAGATGTGCTGGCAATGGCAAGAGAACTAGAATTAGAAGTAGACGAGATGCGGGATGCCTGGGTGGCTCAGTCGGTTAAGCGTCCGACTTCGGCTCAGGTCATGATCTCGCTGCGCGTGAGTTCAAGCCCCACGTCGGGGCTCTGTGCTGACAGCTCAGAGCCTGGAGCCTGTTTCAGATTCTGTGTCTCCCTCTCTCTCTGACCCTCCCCCATTCATGCTCTGTCTCTCTCTGTCTCAAAAATAAATAAATGTTAAGAAAAAAAAAAAAAGTAGACAAGATGTGACCAAATTGCTGCAAGGGACAAGCTCACAATAAAACCGGAAGTGGATGACCAGAGAACTGGTTGCTTGAGGGGGAACCTACTCTGGGGAGAGGCCTGAAGACTAGAGAAATCCAGTTGGTGGATAAGATGCTATCAAACCGCATCGTGTGCTTTGGCGAAATTGTGACAGGAAGATCCACTGATATGGCAACTTCACTGCCTTATTTTAATAAACTGCCATAGCCACCCCCACGTTCAGGGTCATAAACAAAAAGATTATGACTCACTAACAGCTCAGATGAGGGTTAATGTTTTTTTTTTAGAAGACAGCATTTCTCAAGGTATGTATACTGTTTTTAAGACATAATGCTATTATATACTGTAAAGACAACAGTTATGTATGTACTGGGAAACCAACGACTCATCTGACTTGCTTTATTGCAGTGTTCTGGAACCAAATTTGTACCCAAAGTGTTTCTGTTGATGGCCTAAAATAAGCTACTTTGGCGTAAGAATCAACATAGGCAGAAAGAAGCCTTCCTGAGCATCCATCTGATAAAAGCAGAAACTTTTTAGAAATGAGTAGTGTTCTCAATCCACCCTCCCTCAGAAGAAAGTTGGAACTGAGCTCAAACTACACAAACCAACCTCTAGCTTTCTCACATTTTTACCTTCTTCTGCTAAGAACATAAAGGGAAACAGGTCCCTACACAAGACATGTGACCTTTTCTGCATCATTCATAGCATTAGATTAAAATACTATTTAGTCAATTTAGAGATTTATACTCCTCAAGGTCCACACGCACTGTCCATACCTTCACACAAAACATTTTTCACCCAATGTTTACAAAATAAACATTTTGGGCGTTAGCTTAAAATTCAGATCAGCATTGGATTCCTACCGTTAAACTCTCAAAATCTGAAAAAGACATACATTTACATTTTCGTGAAATTCTGTCTTTGGATAATTGCTCATACAACAGCTTCTTTTGTATCCTACAATGCCTATTCAACACTGAAAGCAAAATTCCCAGCAGCTCAAATGACAGTTTATATTCTGGAAGGAACTTAGAGCCCAGAGCCTGTATTTGGAAAAAGATGTTTTCCTTGCCCTCAAGCAGAACTGAGAAACAAGTTGTCACTGCTAATGAGCACAATGGGAGGAAATGCTGAGAAGCATGCAGACACAAGAGAAGAGAGGTGTTTGTGAGTCCAGGTTACCCAAAAGGAAAAAACACAAGTAAATGAGTAAAAAGAGTCAAACATACCAGGATCAGGATGGTGCATATGGCTCTGGCTTCACAGGAAGAGGGTCCACTGCTGAGAAGGTACTGAACCCACTGCTTGGACCTGTAAAGAACAAAGACAATGTGGAGTCAAAAGCCCAAACCACGAAGCTCAAACACATTACATTAATATCACAGATGCTGACTAAATTTCCTATGCCTCCTAAGCCTTCCAATCTGCAATATCCCAGGAAAAATGTATACATTCCCACCCCCGCCCCCCACTCCTGTTTCTGCTCAACAAACTGGCACTCTCACAGGAATGTCAATATTAAGTTATAAAATTATAGAGAAAACTGCAAGGAATTTCCAAAGATATCAACTCTAGTCTGAATGAGGAAGACAATATTTAAGTTAAAAGAAACTACTTTATCAACCAATTTAGAGAGTGTGCTAGAGGCTGATTTAATTGAATGAGAAGACTCTAGTCACAAAGAAGGAACACTGGGTCGTTATACCAGAAAATTTCTTTGCTCACATAACAAGTTGTTTCAATTTAGTAATAATCATAAGACCAAGTCTTTCATAATTACAAAGCTATTTTATGTACATTGTTTTTTTTTTAAATTTTTTTTTTCAACGTTTTTTATTTATTTTTGGGACAGAGAGAGACAGAGCATGAACAGGGGAGGGGCAGAGAGAGAGGGAGACACAGAATCGGAAACAGGCTCCAGGCTCCGAGCCATCAGCCTGGAGCCCGACGCGGGGCTCGAACTCACGGACCGCGAGATCGTGACCTGGCTGAAGTCGGACGCTTAACCGACTGCGCCACCCAGGCGCCCCATATGTACATTGTTTTTTAATGACAAAGATGAGAATCACAGAATCAACCTAACATCTATCAACTGGGAATTGAATAAATCCTCATGGAGCATTAGGTAGTTGTGGATGTGATCGGTAACTTTCCCACTGCTGAAACTTCAATTCATAATCTTCTATTAAGTAAAGCACAAGAGGGGGATGTGTGCATGTTTGTGTTTGAATATTTGTGGTTGGGTAGGGCATGGAAAAGGGACAAGTAAGGGGTGTTTCTGGGTGCTCCTAACACTGATCAAACTGTGATTCATAAACGATTTGATTATTCTGACACTCTGTAGTGCATCTGCATACCTGTATCAGGGCCCCAGAATGTTCTCCAAGTCACTCACAAGGTTCTCCTAATAGCCTGAAGCTAACCGGACACTTTTGTGTACGCTTTCAGACCTTATCCTAGGTTATCCTACCAGCAGTCAGCTAAGTAATAAATGCATTTGTTTTATCCTTCTTCATCACAAAGAATAACCAGGATTCTTAAAATAGCAAAACATGCTCACAGTGCTTTCTAATATATCTAGAATTCCCTAACAGAATAGGATACCCAGTTTAATGTGAATTTCAGATGAGTAATGAATAACTTTATAAGGTCTATTGCATGGGACATACTTATAGTAAAAAATATATATATTATTTATTTTCTAAATCTGGCAACCCTAAGTATATTGATAATGCACAATTTCAACTGGGTATCATTTTAACATGTGAAAGTGGCCTTTTGACTTTTTTGTTGCTGCTTAAACAATACAAACATTGAATTACAGTTCTGGAAGTCAGAAGTCCACAATGGGTCTCCACTGGAGTCAGCAAGGCTGCCTTCCTTTCTGGAGGCACTAGGAAAGAATTTATTCTTTCGCCTTTTCCAGTTTCAGAGGCCACCCACAGACCTGGGCTCATGGCCCCTTTTCATCTCAAAGCCAGAAACGGCCAGCTGAGTCTTTCTCACCCTGCATCACTTGAACTTTTTCCATTTTCTGCCTATCGTTTCCCCATGTAAGAACGCTTACAATCATACTGGGCAGGCTCAGGTAATCCAGCATAATCTCCCCATTTCTAGGTCAGTGGATTAGTACTCTTAATTCTACCTACTACCTTAACTCTCCTTTGCTGTGTAATCCGACATTAAGACATAGACATTTAAGGGACACCTGGGTGGCTCAGTCAATTAAGTATCTAACTCTTGGTTTCGGCTCAGGTCACGATCTCCGGTTTGTGAGATCGAGGCCTGAGTCGGGCTCCACGTGCTGACAGTACAGAGCCTGCTTGGGATTCTCTCTCTGCCCTTCCCCAACTTGTGCACGTGCGCTTTCTCTCTCTCTCTCAAAATAATAAATAAATAAACCTAAAAAAGACAAGGACATTTAAGTGGGGCAGTTTTCTGCCTATCCCATTGGCTTAAAAACGACTTTAATTCCCAAAATCCAGCACAAACTTCCCTCTCATTAGGAACATTGGGTTATATGGTTTTAGGAGTATCTGGTGCTGGATCCCCCTCAAGCCCTAATGGTATGATAGTGACTCCAACAACTCCATCTTTTTAGGGGGGTTTCTGCTTTATCCTTAACTGCATACTGATACCACTGGGCAGAGGAAGAGAAAGAAGAAACAAATGCAGTCTCCTCTCTTCTTCAGGATGTGATGCTGGTAGCTACAGTTTCTTCTCCTTATTGCTTTCATTCCAACCATTCTCCTCAGATACATTCTTTATTTTGCTAGAAGCAAAAGTATTTTTTATTTATCTGTATTTTCGTGGCTTTATTGAATTATAATAACTGAACACAGTTAAAGTGTACAATGTGGTGAGTTTTAACGTAGACCTACCCACTGAAACCATCACCACAATCAAGACAGGAAACATATTCATCACCATCCAAAATTTTCTTACAACGCTTTCCACTACATCTCTCCCCCATTCAACCACCATTCTCAGGAAACAACTGATGTGCCTGTGTTATAATGGATTAGTTTGCATTTTCGAGAATCTTAAACGGAACCATGCTGTGTGTTCACTTTGTCTGAATTTTTCCACTCAGCATAGTTATTTAGAGATTCATCCACGTTATTACATATAGCCACATTTCATTCCTGTTATGTAGTGGGTATGTGCCCCCCAAATTCATAGGCTGAACCCCCAAACCCAATGTAGTAGAATTAGAAGGTGGAGTACGGACAGGTAATTATGTTAGATAAGGTCATCTGGCTGGGACTCTCATCAAGAGATTAGTGATACCACGTAAGAGACAACAGAGGAAGATGGCAGAGCAGCATGGCTCACCTCCTCCCACAAATGCAACAAGGCAACAACTAAGTATAACACAACTCACTCTGAAAATGACTTTAAGGCCAGCAGAACACTTATTCCACGGCTCAAGACAAAAAGCCAAATCGAGAAGGGTAGGAGGAGCAGATATATGGTCCATAACCAAACCCCAAGCATGGCAAGCCACAAGCAGGAGGGATACCACAGGCACAGAGGTCCTCTCTGAGGAATGAGAGGATCGATCCCCACATCGGGCACCCCTGGTCCTGGGGACCTGTACCAGGAAGATGAGCCCCACAAAGTCTGGCTTTGAAAATGAGCAGAGCTTAACTCTGGTTAATGGGAGAGCCAGAAGGCTATATAGGAAACTGAGATTCTGTTCTTAAAGGGCCAGCATACCATAACACTCAGGCTGAAACCCAGGACAAAAGGCAGAGGTTTGAAAAATAACTGTATTACATGTGAAGATTTACTGACTAATTTTAGAGCATATGCCAGAGGAGCAAGGATCTGTAGAAGCCTTTTTAAGGAATAGAAGTGCTGGCAGGAGCCATTTTTCTTGCCCTCCTTCAGCCTAGCTGACTGGATGCTTGCGGGAGTCCGTTCGGACCGTCTGTCAGTGCTACCTTGCTAGACCCTCCCCCCTTCCTGGCATCCCCCTGCAAACCCACTCGACCTAAGCTACTCACCCCAGCAGGTACCCGTCCAAAGCACCTCCTGCCCTGCCTCAGCCGGCAGGCAGCCCCAGAAAGGCACCTCTCCAAAGCAACTCCTGTCCTGCCCCAGGGAGGAGAGATCGGCCCCCTCACCAGCATCCTAGCAGCAGCTACAGCTTGGCCTCTCAGCCAGCCACACCAGGGACCAGCCCTGCCCACCAGTATGCTTGTAGTAGTCACGGCTGGTCACTGCACACAGATGGGCTGAGGGCCAGCCCCACCCACTAGCATGCCCACAGCAGTCCTGGCCCAGTTACAAAAGAGCTCATAAAGCACACACAGGGGACACATCCTGCAGCAACTGGTCCTGGTGACTGGGGGACTGGGCTACTGGGCCCCACAGGATGCCTTCTACATAAAAGGTCATTCTTTTCAAGACCAGAACCCCCGTAGCTGATCTACTAATACATACAGATGAGACCGGACGCATTCAGGGTGGTATGGCTGTACACTCTACCTGATACATACAAACAAACACAAGGAGTCAGACAAAATGTGAAAAGAGGAGGAGTATGTTTCAAATATGAAACACAACAAAACCTTGGGACAAGAACTAAATGAAACGATCTACCTGATAAAGAGTTCAAAGTAACGGTCATAAAGATGCTCACTGGTCTTGGCGGAAGAGTGGATGAATTCAGTGAGACCTTCAATAAAGAGATATAAAAAAGAACTAGAGCTGAAAAATACAATAACTGAAATGAAAACTATACTAGAGGGAATTCACAAATTAGAAGATGCAGAAGAATGGATCAGTGAGCCAGAAGATATGGCAGTGGAAATACAGCAGTGCAAAGCACTCAAGCTGAACAGCAAAAAGAAAAACGTATTTTTAAAAACTGGGATAGGTTAAGGGACCTCTGGGACAACCTCAACTATACCAACATTTGCACTGCAGGAGTCTCCGAAGAAGAGAGAAAATGGTGTAAACTTCCCTAACCTGGGGAAAGGAAACTGATGACCAATCCCAGGAAACACAGAGAGCCCCAAACAAGATGAACCCAAGCAGGTCCACACCAAAACACATAACAGTTAAAGTAGAAACAAAATCAAAAGAGATGATCTTAAAAGCAGCAAAAGCAAAGCTAACAGTTACCTACATACAATGGAGACTCCATAAGGCTATCAGCTGACTTTTCCGCAGAAACATTTCTGGCCAGAAGGGAGTGGCATGTGGCATGATATATTCAAGGTACTGAAAGGAAAAAAAACCTACAACCCAAGAACTTTACCAAGCAAGGTTATCATTCAGAATTGAAGAAGAGATAAAACTTTTCCAGACAAACAAAAGTTAAAGTTCATCACCACTAATCTGGCCTTACAAGCAATGGTAAAGGGAATTCTTTAAGCAGAAAAGAGAAAAACATAACTAGAAGAAAATTATGAAAGGAAAAGTTTTACTGGTAAGACAAGTATATAATAAAGGTAGTGGATCAATGACTTATAAAGCTAGTATGAAGGCTAAACAGCAAAAGTAGTAAAATTTTGGTTTTATTAATTTTCTTTTACAAAAATTGGTTAAGCAATATATACAAAAAGATATAAAATATGACATCATGTACATAAAACTTCGTGGGGGGAGAGAGTAATAAACGTAGTGCTTTTAGAATTTACATGACCACCAACTTAAAAACTTGTAATACTAAAGAAAGCCAACAAATCACAAGGGAAGAGCACAAAAGAAAAAAAAACAACAAAATGCAGTAAGTACATACCTACCAATAATTACTTTAAATGTAAATGGACTAAGTGCTCCAATCAAAAGATGTAGGGTGACTGAATGGATAAAAAAAAACCAAGACCTATCTATACACTGCCTACAACAGACTCACTTCAGATCTAAAGACATACACACTGAAAACAGAGGAATGAAAAAACATATTCCATGCATACTGAAGTGAAAAGCTGGGGTAGCAATACTTATAATAATAAAGTAGACTTTAAGACATGGACTGTTAAAGACAAAAGTCATGCATAACTATAAAGCAATTAATCCAACAAGAGAATAGAATAACTGTAAATATCTATGAAACCAACATAGGAGCACCTACAAATATAAAGCAAATATTGGCAGCCATAAAGGGAGAAACTAACAATACAGTAATAGAAGGGGACTTCGGGGCTCCTGGGTGGCTCAGTCGGTTGAGTGTCTTGACTTCGGCTCAGGTCATGATCCCGCGGTCTGTGAGTTCAAGCCCCATGATGGGCTCTGGGCTGACAGCCCAGAGCCTGGAGCCTGCTTTGGATTGTGTCTCCCTCTCTCTCTGACCCTCCCCAGCTTGTGCTCTGTTTCTATCTGTCTCTCAAATATAAATAAATGTTTAATTTTTTTTTTCTTCTTAAAAAAGGGGCTTCAATGCTCCACTTACATCAATGGACAGATCATCCAGAGAGAAAATCAATAAGACACATTAGACACGTAGACTTAACAGATATACACAGAACATCATTTCCAAACAATACATTCTTTTCAAATGCATCTGGAACATTTTCCAGGATAGATTACATGTTAGGCCACAGAACAAGTCTCAATAAATTTAAGATTGAAATCATATCAAGTGTCTTTTCCAACTACAACAGTACGAAACTAGAAATCAATTACAAGAAAAGAAAATGGAAAACACAAACACGTGGAGGCTAAACAACATGCTACTAAACAACCAATAGGTCAAAGAAATTAAAAAACAGCTGGAGACATATAAAAATGGAAATGCAACAGTTCAAAATCTTTGGGATGAAGCAAAAGCTGTTCTAAGAGGGAAGTTTATAGCAATACAGACCTACCAAGAAACAAAAAAAATCTCAAACAATCTAACCTTATACTTAAAGTAACCAGAAGAACAAACAAGGTCGAAAGTTAGTAGAATGGAAAAAAAAAAAAAAAAAATCTGAGTAGAAAGAAATGGAGACTGAAAAACAATAGAAAAGATCAGGGACACTAAGAGACAGTTCTTTGAAAAGATAAAAGAGATAAACCTTTAGACAGACTCATAAAGGAAAAGAGAGAGGACTCAAAATCAGAAATCAAAGAGGAGTTACAACTAACACCATAGAAATATAAAGGATTAATTATATGCCAACAAATTGGACAACATAGAAGAAATGGATAAATTCCTAAAATATATATATATAATCTTCCAAGACTGGATCACAAAGAAATAAAAAATTTGAACAGACTGTTTACTAGTAACAAAACTAAATCAGTAATCAAAAACCTCACCACAAACAAAAGTCCAGGACCAGATGGCTTCACAGGTGAATTCTACCAAATATTTCGTTTAGGGTTAATACCTATCCTTTTCACACTACTCCAAAAATAGAAAAAGGAATGCTTCCAAACTCATCCTCAAAGCTAGCATATACCTTGATACAAAACCAAAGACACCACAAAAAATGAAAACTACAGACCAATATCCCTGATGAACACAGATACAAAAATCCTCAACAAATTAGGAAACTGAATTCAACATATGAAAAAGGTCATTCACCACAACAAGTGGGATTTATTTCAGGAATGTAAGGATGGTTCAATATCTGCAAATCAATCAACATGATACAATATATTAACAAAATGGAAAGAATTATATAATCATCTCAATATATGCAGAAACAGCATTTGACAAAATTTAACATCCGTTCATAATAAAAACTCTCAACAAAGTGGGTTTAGAGGGAAAATTCCTCAACACGATAAAGGCCATATATGAAAAAACTCACAGCTAACATCATACCCAATGGTGAAGAGCTGAAAGCTTTCCTCACCATCTACTCTCACCACCTTCATTCAATTCAGACAATAAAAAGAACTAAACAGCATCCAAGTTGGAAGAAAAATGTAAAACTCACTATTTGCAGGTGATATGCTATATACAGAAAACCCTAAAGACTCCAACTAATAAATGAATTCAGTCAATTTGCAGGATATAAAATTAATATGCAGAAATCTGTTGTGTTTCTACACACTAATAAAAACCCAGCAGAAAGAGTAATTAGGAAAACAATTCCATTTATAATTGCATCAAAAAGTGTAAAGTACCTAGGAATAAATGTAGATAAGGAGGTGAAAGACTTGTTTTCTGAAAACTATAAGACACTGATGAAGACAGCCCAAATAAATAAAAAGACATACCATGTATCATGTTCATGGAATGGGAGAATTAACATTGTTAAAATGTCCATACTACCAAAAGCAATCCACAGATTCAATGCAATCCCTACCAAAATACCAATAGTATTTTTCACAAAACTAGAACAAGGAATCCAAAAATGTGTATGGAACCACAAAAAACCACAAATAGCCAAAGCAAGCTTGAGAAAGAACAACGGAGCTGGAAATATACAACGCCAGATTTCAAACCATACTACAAAGCCATAGTAATCAAAACAGTATGGTACTGGCACAAAAATGGAACAGAATAGAGCTGAGAAACCTATGCTTATATGCAGTTACTCTGTGACAAAGGAGGCTAGAATACACAATGAAGAAAAGTCTCTTCAATAAATGGTGTTGGGAAAACTGGACAGCTACATACAAAAGAACGAAATTGGACCACTTTCTTACACCATACACAAAAATAAACTCAACATGGGTGGGGGGGCACCTGGGTGGCTCAGTTGGTTAAGTGTCTGACTCTTGGACTTAAGCTCAGGTCATGATCTCATGGTTCATGAGATCAAACCCCATGAGTACATGCATACACTCTCTCCCAAAATAAAACAATAAAACAGAACAAAACAAACTAAAAACTCAAAATGGATTAAAGACTTGGATGTAAGTCCTGAAACCATAAAATTAAAAGACATATGCAATAATTTCTTTGACATCAGCCTTAGCAACATTTTTCTGGATATGTTTCTTCAGGGAGACAAAAGCAAAAACAAAAGTAAAAGGGACAAAAGGGAAACAAAAGCAAAAATAAACAATTGGGACCACATCAAACTAAAAAACTTTTGCAAAGCAAAGCCATCAACAAAACAAAAAGGCAACCTACTGAATTAGAAAAAATATTTGCTAATGATACATCCAAAAAATATATGTATGTATACATAATATATATAACATATATATTATACTCCAAATACCCCAATACTTAATATCCAAAATATATAAAGAATTCACATACCTTAACACCAAAACACCTGAAACAATTCAATTAAAAATTAGCAGAAGACCCAAATGGGCATTTTTCCAAAGAAGACATACAGATGGCCAACAGACATGAAAAGATGCTCAATGTAATCAGGGAAATGCAAATTAAATCCACAATGAGATATCACCTCACACCAGTCAAAACAGTATCAAAAAGACAAGAAATAACAAGATGATGAAATAGAGGAAAGAGAACTCTTGTGCACTGCTGGGTGGAATGTAAAGAGGTGCAGCCATTCTGGAAAACAGTATGGAGGGTCCTTAGAAAACTAAAAATAGAAAAACCATATGATCCAGTAATTCCACTTCTGGGTATTTACCTGAAGAAAATGAAAACACTAATTCAAAAAGATATATACATCCCTGTTTACTGCAGCGTTATTTACAATAAATAGGATATGGACACAATCTAAGTGTCCACTGATATATAAATGAATAAAGACATGATACACACACACAGGAATATTACTTAGCCATTAAAAAAAAAAAAAAAAAAAGAAATCATAGGGTGTCTGGCTGGCTTAGCTGGTAGACAGTGCAACTCTTGATCTCCAGGTCATGAGTTCAAACCCTATACTGGGCATGGAGATTACCTTAAAAAAAAAAAAAAAGGAATCTTGACATTTACAACAAGGATGGACCTAGAGGGTATTATGCCAAGTGGAATAAGTCACAGAAAGACAAGTAAGATAGGATTTCAGTTATCTATGGAATGTAGAAAACAAAACTATCAACAGCAATAACAGAGGCAGACTTACAAATACAGAGAACAAACTAGTGGTTGCCGAAAGGGAAGAGTGTGGGGTGATGGACAAAACAGGTGAGGGAGATTAAGAGGCACAGCCTTCCAGCTCTAAAACAAGTTACAAAGGTGAAAAGTACATTATAGAGAAAGTCACTAACATTGTAATAACTTTGGTGAGAGATAGTACACTTATAATGAGCATTCTGTAAAGTATGTAATAGTTAAATCATTATGTCGTACACCTGAAACTAAAATTAATGTCAACTATACTTCAATAAAAAAAGAGGGGAGTGGGAACACCAGAGAACTGTCACTCCCTGTCTTTCCATCATGTGAAGACACAAGAGAGCCATCTGCAAACCAAGAAGAATCCTCATCAGGAAGCAAAGCAATAAGCACTTTAATCTGGACTTCCTTCCCAGCTTCCAGAACTCTGAACAATAAATTTCTGTTCTTTAAGCCACCTAGTCTATGGTATTTTGTTACAGCTGACAAAGAAAATTGTTTATTCCTGAGTGATATTCCATTATATAGAAGTATTACAATTTGTTTATTCATTCAACTGTTTTTGATGGACTTTTTTTTCCCCCTTTTCCATTAAAAGTAAGGCTGTTTTAAACATTTGTTCACAGGTCTTTGCATAAACATATGCTTTTATTTCCTTCGGATAAATACCTAGGAATGGGATGACTGGGTTGTATGAAAGCTGTATGTTTAATTTTATTTATTTTAAAAAAATGTTTATTTAGGGGTGCCTGGGTGGCTCAGTTGGTTAAGTGTCCAATTCTTGATTTTGGCTCAGGTCATGATCTCAGTTTGTGAGTTTGAGCCCCACATCAGGCTCTGTGCTGACAGCAAGGAGCCTGCTTGGCATTCTCTCTCTCTGCCCCTACCTGACTCATGCTATCTCAAAATAAATAAACTTTTTTTTTTTAATTTTTTTTTTAACATTTATTTATTTTTGAGACAGAGAGAGACAGAGCATGAACGGGGGAGGGGCAGAGAGAGAAGGAGACACAGAATCGGAAGCAGGCTCCAGGCTCTGAGCCATCAGCCCAGAGCCTGACGCGGGGCTCGAACTCACGGACCGCGAGATCGTGACCTGAGCGGAAGTCGGACGCTCAACCGACTGAGCCACCCAGGCGCCCCTAAACTTTTTTTTTTTAACGTTTATTTATTTTTGAGACAGAGAAAGACAGAGCATGACCGGGGGAGGGGCAGAGAGAGAGGGAGACACAGAATCGGAAGCAGGCTCCAGACTCTGAGCCATCAGCCAGAGCCCAACGTGGGGTTCAAACTCACAGACCGCGAGATCGTGACCTGAGCTGAAGTCAGACGCTTAACCGACTGAGCCACCCAGGCGCCCCTCAAATAAACTTTAAAAAAAAATGTTTATTTATTGGGACACCTGGGTGGCTCAGTGGTTAAGCATCCAACTTGATTTTGGCTCAGGTCATGATCTCACAGTTCATGAGTCCAAGCTCCACATCAGCCTCTGCACTAATGGTGTGAAGCCTGCTTGGGATTCTTGCTCTCTGCCCCTCCCCTGCTCACACATGCATGCATTCTCTCAAAAATAAACTTAAAAAATGTATATTTATCTTGAGAGAGTGTGTGCACCAGGGGAGGAAGGGCAGAGAGAAGGAGGGAGAGAGAATCCCAAGCAGGCTCCATGCTCAGCACAGAGCTCAATCGGTCTCACGATCCGACATCAAGGGTCAGACACTTAACTGAGCCACCCAGGCACCCCTGTATGTTTAATTTTAAAGATGCTGCCAAATTGCTTTACAAAGTGCTTGTACAATTTCCCTTCCTACTATCAGTGGATGAGAGTTCCATTTGCTCCACATGCTTAACAAAAGATGGTATGGCCAGTTTTTAATGTTACTGATAGGGAAAAATCTGTTATAAGATGGCCAACAGGACTGATAGGGAAATTCCAGTCCTCGACTGAAGACTTCCCTTCCTGGTTCTTCCCACCCCACTTGCCATGCTCAAATGCAGAATGCAGAAGTAACAAACTATAAATTATTCCCTCTGCTTATGCTCGGGGCTCAGACCTCTGGAGAGGGATCTCCTCTGAGCCTGCCAGCATAAAATAAACCTCCAGCCTTCCAACATCTCAGAGTGCTGCTTGGTTCTTCTGCCGGGTGATCCAGAACAGGTTCCGTGACATTATCAATTCTAAAAGTGCACAGTGGTTAAGTCATTATGGGTTTTTCATTTTCCTAATGACTCTTTCCAGCATCTTTTTATGTAAATTTTTGCCAAACTTTTTTTTGAAATATCTGTTCAAATCTATTGCCTGTTTTTAAAAACTGTTTCTAACTATCGAGTTATAAATGTTCTTTATGTATTTTAGATACTTGTCCTCTCTTAGATACGTTTTGCAAATAAAGTCCCTCTCTTCTCCTTCTGGGCCTGCCATAATGCATATATGGGTCAGTGCTAGTATCCTACATGCCCCTTAAGCTCTCTTTACTTTTCTTCTTCTTCTTTTTTTTTTTTTTTTTGCTCCTCTGACTTGACAATTTCAAATGGCCTGTTTTCAAGTTTGTAGATTCTTTACCTGATCAAGTCTGCTATTGAACCTCTCTAGTAAAGTTTTCAGCTTAATTGTTTTTCAGCTCTAGAATTTCTGGTTGGTTCTCTCTTACAGTCCCTATCTCTTTATTGACATTCTCACATTGTGCATGAATTGTTTTCTGACATTGTTGTTTGTGTTCTCTTAAGTCACAGGGCATCTTTAGCGCAGCTGTTTTAAATTTTTGCCAAGTAATTCAGAGGCCTACATTTCTATATGGCCAGTTTCCAGACATTTATTTTGTTCCTTTGGTTGGGCCATGTGTCCTTATTTCTTTGTATGCTCTGTGATCTTTTGTTGAGATGTAGGCATTTGAATTAAAATAAATAAATAATAAATAAATAAATAAATAAATGCCAACTTTTCCAGTCATTAAGAACTGGCCCTGTGCAGGGGAAGACCTTCACTAATCTCCTTACCTCAGAGGTTCTGGGATCACTCAAATCTTTTCTGGGAATGCATATTCCCTGTGTTTGAGTGTGTGTGTTAGCTACAGCATATATGATTGCCTTTAAATACCTTCATTTCCTAGAGAGGTTCTCCCTTGCTGCTTCTTAGAAGCCACAGCCACTTCGTGCTCCACAGGAAGGTACAGGCATCTCCCTGGCCTCCCCATGTTACTTGCTGCATGGTACCCAGAGAGTTTTTTGTAAATTCAATCAAGATTCAATTGATCCTCTGATGATCCTCACTGCCAGAGGCAGCTGTGAAGCCTGGTATGTAGTCCTTCCTGCTTAACTTGGTCTCTTGCTACAACCTCCACAACCCAGACTGACCTGCAGATTGCAGATACCCATGGCCTCATTCCATTTCTGTGCTGCCCTTGCTGTGCCCTCTGCAGTCAGAACTTTCTGATTTTGACTTAACCCCTCATTCAAAGCCCAGCCCTACTGGTCACCTACCTGAGTCCCAGTGTTTCTCCCAGATTTGCCCCTAATCTTATCCTCCATACTGAATGAAATATCCCAGGCCCCACCAAAGTTGCCACAAAATCCATGAAGTCCCTTAAGTGGAATAAACACTAGCTCCAAGGACTGAGTATTAATGGGCCAACTCCTATGCTTCTGTGTCCATCTCATGTCCACTCTCCTCCTGGTACCCTTCATCGGCTATGAGTCTATGCCATCCTCAATGTTTTCTCCCTTCATGTTACTCACTTCTGTAACTTCAGTATGTGAAACTCAATGCCATCAACCAGATATCCAAGCAAGAGGCCCAGTCCTCGGCTACTTCCCTTTCCTAGTCTGAAAATGGTTTTACCATCATAGTCTAGAGACTGCTTCTTGTAATCACAGCTCACTTACCTGGACATATACAGTAGCCACAATATTTTGGATGTCTCCATCCCGAAGCCCTCCCCAGATTTCCAAACATGGGTGTTCAGCTGCCTACTTGATGCTTTTACCCAGTGGTGTCTGAAACACCTCAGATCTTAAAATAGCCACAACAAAGTTCCCAATATCCCCGGTGAAAATTACTCTATGACCAATTTTCCCATATCAATTGATGGAATTTTCATCCTTCCCGTTGCTTAGATCAAAACCCTAGGGTCATCTCTGAAAGTGCTTCACTTTCCCACTGTTATAGAATGTTTATGTCTCCCACCCCAATTCATATTTTGACATTCTACCCCCCACAAGCTGATGGTATTAGGAGCTGGGGCCTTTGGGCTGAAATTAGGAAGCAGGCCCTCACCAGACACAGAAACTGACCAGCCTGATCTTGGACTTCTAGCCTCCAGAACTATGAGAAATAAATTTCTGCTGTTTATAAATCACCTAGTTTATGGTATTTTGTTACAGCAATAGCAGCAGACCAAGCATGCGACTTCCCTTCCACATTAGGAAATCTAGTTGTATCTTAATAAAAACAGATCCAGAATCCAGTTACTTCTCCTAAGCCACCACTCTGTTCTGTGAACCCTGAACTGGAATGTTACACTGGGCTCCACCTTAGTTTTCCTTCCTCTTCCCTCATCCTCACGATCTTTTCTCCACAGTGAAGCCAGAGGAAGACCTGGGTAAGATCATCTCCCTCCTCTAATCCAAAGCTCGAGTCCCCTCCAGAACAGATAAGCAACTTCTCAGGCAGCCATTTCAGTCCTGAATCCTGTCTCACTGCTCTTTGTTCCCACCTGAAGGAAAAGGAATCTGTGGTTTCCTTAACGCTCCCAGCTTCCCTAAAGCTCTAAGCGTTCTTGTGTGCCAGTATGGAGATAACCTTTCCTCGGCTGTTTCCCTCAGGCGCACAAAACGGAAACACCTCTCTGTAATCCCTGGTATGGACCCAGGGCGGGGCGAAGCCTGGGGTTTCTCGAGGGTCCCTCTACCCGAGGTCTGGAAGGTCTGGAGGAACGGCACTGAGAGTCCCCAGGCACTACGGGGCAGGGAACACAAGAGGGGGAGGAGCCAGTGTGGGCCCGGGACACCACACTCGGACCGGTGCAGGTTCCACGAGAGCGTCCGTAGCCATGTTTTAACAGGCAGGTTCCAGAGGAACAGGGCCACGTCAGGTTGAGTGCGCTCGGGCTGGCCCGTGAGCCAGGTGAACCTGGGACTGGATGCCTCACCTCGGTGCCTCAGGGTTTCCTCTTCCTAGCTCTGCGTCCTCGAAGAGTCAACCTTCCGGCGCCTCAATGTTTCCACCACCCTCCGACCAACTACCTTTGAGAAGCTCTTAAAGCCCTGACGTAATTCGTGTCGCTCCTTTCTTTACCGTTCTCCACAGCTTCCAGAATCCCGAGATGCAGGTAGAACCCTCGGCCTGCTATTCCAGGTGTGACTCCGCCTCAAACACTGTTCCTCGCAGGCACACCGGACCCCAGCTTTCCCGAACGCTGCCAGCTGAGTCGCACCTCCCAGCCTCGGCACGGGTCGGCTCCTCTGCCTGCAACACTCCCCCGCTCCTCATCACAACCACAACAGTAAAGCTGAACAGAGAAGCGGAGATGTCATGTTTGTTCACGGCCATTGTCAGAAACGGGACCCCACCTACCCGTGCCCTATTGTCCCAGACAGTCAGGCCTGGGACGTGAGCAGGCGCCCCTCCGCCGGCGCTTTAGGACCTGGGAGGCGGTGAGGGGCCGGGGAACGCTGCGTTTACCTGAGCCGGGTCCCTCAGCGTGGCTGCCGCCATCCGGGCCTGTGGGCGGAGCGGGGCGGGGAGCGGGCAGGCCCTCGTGCGGGGCGCCCCGGGCGGTGTCGCCGAGCCTCAGACCCGCCTCTGTGCGGCGGGGACAACGGCTCCTCCGACTCCTTCTCCGGCACGTCACCTCCGCGCAGACCCACCGCTCCGGAACTTCTGCCCGGATGAACACAGGGGAGAAGCCAAAATGACCGCCCGGAGGAGGACGCCGGAAGTCCCGCCCCGCGCTAGGTGTCACACACGGAAGGCCCCTGTGCTAAACCTTCATTGGCTCGGCGAGGGGGCCGTTAGACGCGGAGCCTGCCGGGTAATGTAGTTCCCACGGACGCACGTGCCTCGGGCAAGAGCGCTCCACAGCAGACCTGCGGACGAGTTTAGAGCCGCGAGCTGCCCTGGGGGATGGCGTCTGCGAGTCCAAGGGAGTAGAAGGGTCTTTGTCCCTTCCTCAAGGAGCAGAACTCAAGTTTCTGGGGCGTGTTGTGTGTTGTCTGCAGCTGTTCACCCAAGCGTTTGGAAAAGTGTTAACTTCGGACTTCGTGAAGTTCAGTTTGCTCCCAGAGGCTACAGATCCAAATGCACTTACCCGTAGTCATTCAGACAAAATGTGTCCACTGGTAGCAGAAGCTAACATGTCACGTTGCAGTTCAAATCCGTATACTGTGCAGTGTATGAAGAGTCGTTGTATCGGTCTATGTTTGATTAGGGACAAGAGAGAAAACAGGTTGCGTCATGACAGGAAATATTGTAGAGGGAGGCTGGGCTACCCTGAAGCAGGAATAAAAGGTGAGCTCTGTAATTACTACAGAAAATGTCTCCCTTGACTGTAAATTACTGTGTCCAACCTAGTGAGCGACATGTTTACCTCTTTTTTAAAATCTATTTAATAATCTTTTTGGATAGCCTGAAAGTCATTTTCAAAAATGAAAATAGTCTCAAAAATAGAACTGTGAAGAACCTGCTACTTTGATAGCTTCAGTGGCTTGTGTTCACAGGTGTAGCATGTATGAAAAGGGTGTTGTGAACTTCAAAATGTAGGGAGCAACTTAAATCCATGATTTCATCTCACTACTGGAAAGTGGTTATCATTTCCCCTATGATTACAGGGAATATTCTGCATGAGGAATTGACATTATCTGAGAAAAACAGTTGTAAAATGCAAATTACAGAAAGCTATTAATAGTGGCTATGTAATGATTCAGAATTTGTGTGAGAACTGTGATATTAATGGAAATATCAGCGGATGGTAAAAAGATCTCAGAGAAATTATATCAGTGTTGTCTGAGAAGAAATACAATTAAGCTGAGCATGTGACTGTAACAATCATTCTGAAGACTTTGTCTCCAAAATTTGATTCTTACTCATTCTTGAAATGAAGCGATATTGGCATTCAGGGAAAGCTAACAGGCACATGAGGAATAGGCAGAACTGTAAAACTATAAAGGGAAGCTAAAGTGTCTTGTTTTTTCTCTGTTCTAACAAATGATCAATGAGTATTTGGCTTCAAGAACTTATTGTACACGCATAGGAGACATTAGGATACAAAAGGGACAAAAGATTTCTGTCCTCCTGTGGGCTATATTATATACAAGGAGGTCACAGAAATCATGAAAGAAGAAATACTAAATCATACGGCAGGTTAGAATGTGGTAGGCACAAGAAGAACATAAGGTGAATGTGCTTAGAAGTATGGTATGTGTATTACATAGAGCAGTAAGGCGGGCCTCTCTGGAGGGTCATTGAGCAAAAACTTGAAGGATAATATATGAGGGATAACTGGGTGGGCATTTTTGGAATAAGCTCTAGGCAAAATACACAGGTGGTTAGATAGCTTTGGTGGATAAAGCACTCAAAGGGCTCCACAGTGAAGGACTCTAGCCAAGTAGGCCATTAGCCTGACTTGCTCCAGTACAGATGCTCAGGGGATGTATGTGAGAAACCTTGGCTCTGCTTCTGGGAGCCTGCATTTCTTCATGGTGGTGGACTCGAAGGCCTGGAACTAGGCAGCCTCATTTTTCATAGAACCCTGTTTTTCAAGTTTGATTCCTAGACCTTCACCATCAGTGTCACCTGGTGACTTGTTAGAAATGCTCATTCTCAGGGCTCCTGGGGGGCTCAGTCGGTTAAGCATCCGACTCTTGGTTTCAGCTCAGGTCATGATCTCATGTTTTGTGGGTTTGAGCCCCACATTGGGCTCTGCACTGACAGCACAGAGGCTTCTTGGGATTCTCTCTCTCTCCCTCTCCCTGTACTTTCCCTGCTTTCTCTCTCCCAAAATAAATAAATAAACATAAAAAAAGAAAAGAAAAGAAAAGCTCATACTCATTTCAGAAACTAACCTAGTGAAATAGAGATTCTGGGGATCAGGACCTAGAATTTGTGGTTTAACAATTTTCCAGGTGATTCTGATACATTTGATAACATTCCACTGTACTGTTGTGATTTTCAGGTCATGGTGTTTCTCACAGTAATTGGAGTCCTCTTTAAATCTGCAGGATTTTTGAAAAGGAGGAGGGAGAGGGGGAGAAGAGATCAGTACAGGTTACTCTCCCTAATACAAAACATTATATACAATTATAAAATAGCATGTGAACGGTCTATGACAGTTCTCCCTCCTGGAGAAAAACATGTGCAGTAGAGTATTATCTTTCCAGAATTGTATCTGCACGTGTGTGTCTGTGTTCAAATGTATGCCTGTATCAACTGTTTTTCTCAGGAAAAATTAAGTCAGACTTTGTACACTGACCCATGTTTTGATTTTCTCAATACATCTTGGGCAACCTAAAGCTACTTTCTCATTTTACACCCATTACCTGATACTTCCCTCTCTTGAAACCTTGTAGACTGAAAGCTGCCTTCTTTTAATTTTTTCATAACATTTTTTAAATGTTTATTTATTTTTAGAGAGACAGCGTGAGCAAGGGAGGGGCAGAGAGAGAGGGAGACACAGAATCCGAAGCAGGCTTCAGGCTCCTAGCTGTCAGCACAGAGCCAGATGTGGGTCTCAAATTCCTGAACCATGAAATGATGACCTAAGCTGAAGTCGGACGCCTAACTGCCTGAGCCCCACCCACCCCCCCCCAGGCGCCCCTAAAGCTGCCTTCTTTTAAAGACTGTTATGCATTTTGTGCACTGCATGTACTAAACCCGGCCAGCTGCTGTGAGGAAGCGGGGCTTGTGGCTATCTGTCACCTCCCAGTCCCGGCATGACCCCTTCTCTAAGGCCAAAGAAAACTCCTCTGTGAGGAGAGTCCTCCAAGGGCTGGTCAAGCCCCTCTGCAGCTCCCCATGTGAAGAAAAACCAGACCAAGTAACGAGGGCATGAAGGCCTAGAGGCTGGCAACCATGTCCCAGGGCTCAGGTTCACCTGAGATTCCTGATGCAGAGTCTCCTGACCCAAGGGCAGGTCCCCAAGATTGCATGAACACATGTGCAAGAGAGGCACCAGCACTGCTTGGTTGCCACAGGTGGGGCATCACCTTCTGGAGTAGGAGGAAGTGGGGCCCCGGCTTCTGAGCCTGAGGCGAGGACACTGCCTCTGTAGGAGGAAGCCGGGATGCAGTGGCTGGTGGCGGCCACCTGCACCTGACCTCTGATGCTAGCCTCTGGGGCTGAGGTTTAAGGGCGGCCAGCCTGAGGTTTCAGAGCACGCCTGTCTGGGTAGGACTCCGCGGAGAAGACACAGACACAGAATCCAGAACTAAATAAATGGAGAGACATACCAGGTTCATGAACAAGACTCAATATTGTCTAGATGTCAGTTTTTCCTCAAATTTATCTACATATTCAATACACTCTTAGTAAAAATCCCAGCAAGTTATTTTGTGGATATCGACAAACTGATTCTAAAGTTTGTATGGAGAGGCAAATGAACCAAAGTAGCTAATTAATTCAATATTCAAGAAAAAGAACAAAGTCGAAAACTGACACTACCCAACTTCAAGATTACTACAGCAACAGTGACAGGGGACGCCTGGGTGGCTCAGTCGGTTAAATGGCCAACTTCCTTCAGCTCAGGTCATGATCTCACAGTTCATGGGTTTGAACCCCATGCTGGGCTCTCTGCTGACAGCTCAGAGCCTGGAGCCAGCTTCAGACTCTGTGTCTCCCTCTCTCTCTGCCCCTCCCCCATTCAACCTCCGTCTCTCTCAAAAATAAACATTAAAAAAAATTAAAGCAACAGTGATCAAGACAGTGTGTTGCTGGCCAAAGAATCGACAAAACGATTAATGGAACAGAATAGTGAGCTGAGAAATAGACCTATGGTCAAATGATCTTTGACAGAGTAACAAATGCAATGCAATGGAACACAGATAATCTTTTCCTTTTTAACAAATACGCTGGAACAACTGAACATCCAGATGCAAAAAAAAAAAAAAAAAAAAAAAAATCTAAACATAGTCTTTATTCCCTTCACAAAAATGAACTCAAAGTGGATAACAGACCTGAATGCATAACAACAACGACTATAAAATTCCTAGAAGATAACATAGGAAAAAACTTAGATAACCTTGGGGACAGTGATAACTTTTTCAATACAAAACTAAAGGCACAATACATTATAGAAATAATTGATAAGCTGGGCTCCATTAAAATTCAAAACTTCTGCTCAGCAAAAGACAATGTCAAGAAAATAGAAGACAAGCCACAGACCAGAAAAAAACATCTGCAAAGGACACATCTAATCAAAGACTGTTATCAAATATATACAAAGAACTCTTAAAACCCTACAGTAAAACACTTGATTTAAAAATGGGCAAAAAATACCATTTAAAAAATGGGCAAAAGACCTTAACAGACAGCTCACCAAAGAAGATACATATATCACTACCGAGCATATGAAATGATGTTCAACATCACGTCATTAAGAAATAGCAAATTAAGAGTGAGATACTACTACACACCTAACACAATTGCCAATATCCCAAACCCTGACAACATCAAATGCTGGTGAGAATGTGGAGCAGCAGGAACTCTCATTCACTTCTGGTAGGAGTGAACAGTTGCATAAGACACTTTGGGATACAGTCTGACAGTATCTAACAAAACCAAACATACTCTTACCACACAATCCAGTAATCACACTCCTTCGTATTTACTCATATGGGTTGAAAACACATGCACACAAAAACCTGCACACAGATGTTCATAGTAGCTTTATTCATAGATGCCAAACTGAGAGGCAACTAGGATTTGCTTTAATAGATGAATGGATACATAAACCCTAGTACATTCATACAATGGAATATTATTCAGCACTAGAAAGAAATGAACTTTCAAGCCATGAAAAAGACACACAGGAACCAAAAAAAATATATTACTAAGTGAAAGAAAATAATCTGAAAAGGCTACATACTGTGTGATTCCAATTATATAACATTTAGGAAAAGGCAAAACTTTGGAGACAGTAAAAAGATCAGTGGTTTCCAGGGGTTAAGGCACGGGGTGGATGAATATGCAGAGCATGAAGGACTGTCAGGGCAGTAAAATTATTCCATATATTATGATGATGGATATGTATCATTACACATGCACCAAATCCATACAATGTACAACACCAAAAGCAAACTCTAACTTAAACTATGAAAAAATGAACTATGAACTTCGGGTAATAATGATGTGTCAGTTTAGGTTCATTGATTGTAACAAATGGACATCGCTAATATTGAATGTTCATAGTCAGGAGGCTGTGCATCTGGGGACAGGCAGGCAGTATACAGGAACTCCTTGAACTTTCTGCTCTATTTTGTCTTGAACCTAAAACTGCTCTAAAATAAATTTATTTTAGGGGTGCCTGGGTGATTCAGTTGGTTAAGTGTCCAACTTTGGCTCAGGTCACGATCTGGCAGTTTGTGGGTTCTAGCTTCGCGTCGGGCTCTGTGCTAACAGCTCAGATCCAGGAGGCTGGCTTCAGATTCTGTCTGTCTGTCTCTCTCTGCCCCTCTCATGTTTACACTGTCTCTCTCTCAAAAGCAAACATTAAAAATTAAAAAAAAACCAGATAAGTTTATTTTGATGGGATGCCTGGGTGGCTCAGTCGGTTGGACGAATGACTTTTGATTTTGGCTCAGGTCATTATCTCACAGTTTGTGAGATCGGGCTTCATGCTGACAGTGTGGAGCTTGCTTGGGATTCTCTCTCCCTCTCTCTCAAAATAAATAAATAAACTGTAAAAAATAAGTTTATTTAAAAATTAAAAAGAGATCATCACAGTTTTAATTAAAAGCTTTTACACATTTAAATGAGAAATGTACACATTTAGGGGCATGGAATACATGAGTGTCAGTAGCTCTTCTTTCCCCTTTGATCTTTAGGTGAAAGTCGATATGAAAAATAGGTTTATAATAAAAATGTCCTGCAGCTAGTTACTTGAGAAAAAAATTTTAGGCACTCTCTACATACGTTAGATTGTAGGCTGTGAGGGCAAAAGTCTTCACTGCTTATTCTTAGCTCCTGACAGTTATTCAGAACCTTGAAAGTAATTCTAGATTCTAGAAACTGATCGATGATGAATTATCATCCAACTGTATTATGAATCTGAGTTTCAGGACATTAGCACATGATTCTAGAAGATGGGAAAGGGTCCTAGTCACATACATACAGACCTTTAATGCACAGCTGTACCATCTGTTCTCTAACAACAGAAGCTTGGACGTTATCCTGATGAGAGGGGGAGTGCCAGGCTCAGAACCCAACAGAGACTAGGACTCAGAAAGGAATACCCCAACGAGCAGCACAGCATCCCAGGGCACTCCTGTAACTGCTGTCTGAATGCATGCTTTCCTTTGCGAATCCACCGTGCTTCCAAAAACTGTTCCTACCGATTCTTTTTACATAGGGGCACGGAGACACTTTGCTGGCTTGGCAAAATAAATCTTTATCAGAATTCTGTATGGGTTTGTCTCCGTTTAAGTCCATTTCAATTGTTAGAAAATGTACTTTCGTTCAGTTCCTGACACACCGTCCTTTTCGTCACTACTGAAGACTTATACTGTCCCATCTGTCCCATTTTCCTAGAACTGTGCCACTTTCTGATATTTTTTTAATCTTTGGCTTCTAACATGATTCATCTCTTGTTCTCTCTTCCCCTCCCTCTTCTCTCACCTCTGTCTGCTGTATCACTCTCTCTTGCTTTACCCTATGTGTCTGTTCTCTAGCTCTCTGATCCAAGATCACACCTGGCCACGCGTAACTTACTAAATGTATCCACTTGTAAAAGTGTACTAAACTTCCAGAAACCGGGACACAGGAGAATGATGAGCCATCTGGAAAGGCTCCTCAGACTTGGAATCTTCTTCATATGGCTTTATTCCTGACAAATGAAGACGAAATGTTATGGAGTTGAATTTAGGACCGCTCCTAGATGTCGGACATCTTTTGTTTTTCATATGATTTGGTAGAATCCTCAAGAATGGAGTGTAGTTTTGATGTAGTTATGAAACCTCATCTTTACAGTGCAATCAGATTGCATCTGTCTTCCGTCTGCTGTTCCGTCTGCCTTTTGGAAACTTCACGTTGCCTGTTCCCGCTGCAGAGCCGCGGCCGTGTCTGTCACGTACTCTCACAGACGAAGGGAAGATGCACAGTGCGTGGGAAGCTCCCAGTCCAGGCAGAGGCTCCACATCTCATGACACCACCTGGATTATGATGAATGCTTCTGTAGCTGGCTGAGAACACGCTGAAGAAATCAGGATTGTGCTTCCATAGGAAAAAACCCTGTGACCTGCAAAAGAGAAAAATCTTCCCTCCCCCCTTAAAGGGAGAAAACATGAATTTCAGGAAAAGACTGAGTTACTTCAGAGAGCAAAGGTTTTAAGTGATTTTATGAGTTTCAAAATTCAAATGTTTCCCTAAGATGTTTTTCCTTACGTAGGCAGCTTTCATCTAAGCTCATCCTGTCTCTCAACCCCTTTGTTCTTTGCATTCCTCCTACTCACAAATGTCTGTGCTTTAGGGAAACCTTTTAAATCCTATTTGTGGTCTCAGTGACTGGATTCCAGGGATGAGGCAAATGGTTTGCTATGAGTTCATTTGTGTTACAAATGGGTAAGTGGTCATGAATTATGAATTAAAAATCTTGTAGGACTTCCGTGTATGAGAGAAGAAATACTGTTTCAAATGAAACAAAACCTAACACCAAAGGGACCGTGGAACTGTCTTGACAGAATGTACAAGAACACACACGTCATTTGTGACGTGGAGAGCTCTCTTCCCAGATTCCGAAAAATATGTGAATGTTTGGTTTTCTCCCTGTAACTAGAATTTCAACAGCTCTCATCTAGGGCACAAGGGCAGTTTTTCAGTCATTGCTGTCACCAAATGGAGCTCAAAACCCCAAACCTTACTGCTTTCGTCTTTTTTTTTTTTTTAATTTTCTTTTTAACGTTTATTTATTTTTGAGACAGAGAGAGACAGAGCATGAACAGGGGAGGGGCAGAGAGAGAGGGAGACACAGAATCCGAAACAGGCTCCAGGCTCTGAGCTGTCAGCACAGAGCCCAATGCGGGGCTCGAACTCACGAAGCGCGAGATCGTGACCTGAGCCGAAGTCGGACGCTTAACCGACTGAGCCACCCAGGTGCCCCACTGCTTTCATCTTCTTACTCAGTGCTCTATACTTGCTCACAGTAGTCTTGTGATCCTTTTATTTCTGTGGTATTAGCTGCAAAGCCTCCACTTTTTATATAATTTTAATTCGATCCTGTTTTTTATCTCCGCTAATCTAGCTAGTTTTGTCAATTTTGCTTTTCTTAAAACAATTTCTCTCTCTCAAAATAAATAAATAAACATTAAAAAAAAAAAAGGAGGGGCACCTGGGTGGCTAAGTCGGTTAAGTGTTCAGCTCTTGATTCGCCTCAGGTCGTGATCCCATGGTGAGATTGAGCCCCACAATGGGATTTGCACTGACAGCACAGAGCCTGCTCGGGATTCTCTCTCTCCCACTCTCTCTGCCCCTCCCCTGCTCCCTCTCTCTCAAAATAAATAAATATTTAAAAAAATTATTCGTTTCATTGATCATTTCTGTTGTTTTTCTAGTCTCTATTTCATTTATTTCTGCTCTAATCTTTACCATTTATTTTCTTCAGCTAATTTGGGGCTTATTCTTCTAATTCCTGGCAGTGTAAAGTAAGGCTGTTTATTTGAGATCCATCTTTTATCTTAATGTAAGCATTTAGATCTATAATCTTTCTGTGTAACTGCTTTCCCTGCATCCAATATGTTTTAGTATGTTATGTTTTCATTTGTTTCGAGAGAGAGAGAGACAGAGCATGAGCAGAAGAGGGGCAGAAAGAGAGGAAGACACAGAATCCGAAGCAGCCTTCATGCTCCGAGCTGTCAGCACAGACCTGGACATGGGGCTCGAACCCACAAACCATGAGATCATGTCCTAAGCTGAAGTGGGACACTCAACTGACTGAGCCACCCAGGTACCTCTAACCTTTTTTTAAAAAAAGCAGGTAAAAGATATGAACCAACATTATACCAAAGATGACATGTATCTGGCAAATATACAAATGAAAAAATGTTCAACATCATGAAACATCAGGGAAATTCACCTAAAACCACAGTGAAATACTGCTAAATATTCATTAAAGGGGTCAAAATTTTTAAAAACTGTATCTACTACTGGCAAGGATATAGAGGAACCAGAACTCTCATACACCGCTAGTAGAGAGAACCATTTTTTTAATGGTTATTGTTTGAGAGAGAGACAGAGACAGAGCACAAGCAGGGGAAGGGCAGAGAGAGAGAGGGAGACACAGAATCGGAAGCAAGGCTCCAGGCTCTGAACTGTCAGCACAGAGTCCGACGCAGTCCCACGAACCGCAAGATCATGACCAATGCTCAACCAACTGAGCCACCCAGGCACCCCGAGAGAACCATTTTAGACCAGTTTTGACATTTCTTAAAAAGCTAAGACATTCACCTAGCCTGTGACTCCAGCACTGCACTCTGAAGTACTAACACAAGAGAAATGAAACACACCACATAAAGAATTGTATTAAATGTCTAGCAATTTTATTTGTAACCACCCAAACTGGAAAGAAGTCAATATCCATAAAGAGACGAATGAAAATACAAATAGTGGTAGTTCATAGAACATCATACTCTCAGTAATATAAAAATAATGAACTATCATGTAAGTATCATTGCTGAATCTGAAAATAAACATTCTGCAGAGGGCATCCATGGCAGTAAAAGAAAAAGGGTAAACAATGTATTACTTCAATCATGTAGAATTCCAGACAATGCAAATTAATCTGTTATAAAGGAAAGTAAACCAATGGTTGCCTGACAGGCAGGCAGGCGAGAGAGAGAGAAAGAGAGGGAGAGAGAGAGAAAGAGAGGGAGAGAG
>NW_026057588.1:2209780-2233086 GCF_023721935.1 Panthera uncia | reverse complement strand
AGAGAGAGAAAGAGAGGGAGAGAGAGAGAAAGAGAGGGAGAGAGAGAAAGGCATCATTATAGATATGGGCATGATGGGCAGGTCCATTATCATGACTGTGAGGGGTTTCCTGGGTTATTTAGTTGTACAGTTTACTGCATGCCATCTACACCTTATCAAAGCTTCAGAAACATGGTTTGAAATAAAAATCTGGACTTCCTACTATTTTGTAAAATCCTCCAATATCCACTCCACCATCTCTCCTCATGCCCCAGGAGTGGATGCCCTCCTCAGTGATAACAAATATTGGGGAGCAATGAAAGCCATTTCCACTTGACTCAAAAGGACTGCAGTCTGAGGCACAAAGGCCATTATCACTGACCAAGACATCTCCTTTCTCTCTACCCCTCCCTGCTCCCAGTTTTCCTCCCTGCACAGCAACAGCCTTGAGATAGCCCAAAAAGAGCTGTAAGATTCGTAAAACCTTCAGATTATTCTTTCTGACAGGCCCTCAGCTACACAAGACATACTCTTCTGGAAATCCTGAGAATTTCGGATTCTCATCCTTCACAGCCACAGGAACTAAACGTCGTGGACGCCCTTTTAGAAGAGGCACAATCCAACCAGTCTGTTGTAGTCTCCTCGCTCCCTATAAGTCCAGTCTTTTATAATAATTATGAGTACCCCTATAATTTTTCTTTAAAATGTTTATTTACTTATTTTGAGAGAGAGAGAGAGAATCCCAAGCAGGCTCCACGGTGTCTGTGCAGAGCCCGATGTGGGGCTATATCCCACAACCGTGAGATCACGACCTGAGCTGAAATCAAGAGTCAGATATTTAACCAACTGAGTCACCAGGAGCCCCACCCCCCTATAATCTTTCAACCGGTACCACTAACCTAAAGAATTCTGGACACCAGGGCACATGCTCCTTTGCAGGAATCTGTGGAACAGATTTCCCTTACCAGTGCTGAGCAAAGCGCAACATCCCCTATGAATGAGTAACAGAATACTCTGTTACTCCCACAAACACCAGACGTCGTCACAATGGTCTCTTCCTCAGGCTGACCTCTGAACCGACAAAACACCACAACATCGAAGCTACATATAAGGACCATAAGGCCCTGCAGTCTTTCCGGGAGGCTAAGAGCAGCAACACAAACTAGGCCAAAATGAGAGAGCTACACGTATTCTGCTGTAATATCCCATCTGAGGTGCACCAAATTTGGAATCCCAACAAAAGCCGGTCACACCTTCATGCTAGCACAACTCAACTGTTCTCAGCAGAACAGCTCAAAAGGTTGTTTTCAAGCCGCCACAAACACAGGGACTGGAACCCCCAAGATTAAAGGTGCCTGAAATAAGGCCTTCATCATACAAACCAGAACAGTGGAAGGCAGGCTGTTCCCAGGTTTGTGCTTTGGAGGCTGGAAAATTCCATCACAAGAGCCACATAAAGGGGACACGTGGGTGGGTCAATTGGTTGAGCAACTGACTTCAGCTCAGGTCACGATCTCACAGTTCCTGAGTTCAAGCCCTGTGTAGGCTCTCTGCTGTCAGCACATGGCCCTCTTCAGATACTGTCCCCCTCCCTTTCACTGCCTCTCCCCAGTTTATGCACATGCACTCGCTCTCTTTCCCAAAAATAAACAAACACTGGCACAAAAACAGACATTCAGATCAATGGAACAGAACAGAGAACCCAGAAATGGACATACAAACATATGGCCAACTCATCTTTGACAAAGCAGGAAAGAATATCCAATGGATTAAAGACAGTCTCTTCAGCAAGTGGTACTGGGAAAACTGGACAGCGACATGCAGAAGAATGAACCTGGACCAGTTTCTTACACCATACACAAAAATAAACTCAAAATGGATGGAAGACAGGAAGCCATCAAAATCCTTGAGGAGAAAGCAGGCAAAAACCTCTTTAATCTTGGCCGCAGCATTTTTTTTTTTTTTTTTTTACCGTTTTTTTTTTTTTTTTTTTTTTAAATTTTTAATTTTTGAACAACTTCTTACTCAACACGTCTTCAGAGGCCAAGGAAACCAAGCAAAAATGAACTATTGGGACCTCATCAAAATAAAAAACTTCTACATAGTGAAGGAAACATTCAGCAAAACTAGAAGACAACAGACAGAATGGGAGAAGATATTTGCAAATGACATATCAGATAAAGGGTTAGTATCCAAAATCTATAAAGAACTTATCAAACTCAACACCCAAAAACCAAATAATCCAGTGACAAAATGGGCAAAAGACATGAGTAGACACTGCTCCAAAGAAGACATCCAGATGGCCAACCAACACATGAAAAAATGCTCAACATCATTCATCATCAGGGAAATACAAAGCAAAACCACCATGAGAAACGACCTCATACCTATCAGAGTGGCTAATATTAACAACTCAGGCCAACAAAAGATGTTGGAAAGGAGAAAGAGGATCTCTTTTGCACTGCTCGTGGGAATGCAAACTGGTACAGCCACTCTGCAAAACAGTATGGAGGTTCCTCAAAAAATTAAAAATAGAACTACCCTACGACCCAGCAGTTGCACTACTAGGTATTTACCCAAGGGATACAGGTATGCTGTTTCGAAGGGACACATGCACCCCAATGTTTATAGCAGTGCTATTGACAATAGCCAAAGTATGGAAAGAGCCCACATATCCATCGACAGATGAGTGAACAAAGAAGAGGTAGTATTTATATACAATGGAGTATTACTCGGCAATCAGAAAGGAATGAAATCTTGCCATTTGCAACTACGTGGATGGAACTAGAGGGTATTATGCTAAATGAAATTAGTCAGAGAAAGACAAACATATGACTTCATTCATATGAGGACTTTAAGACACAGAACAGATGAACACAAGGAAAGGGAAGCAAAAATAATATAAAAACAGGGAGGGGGACAAAACAGAAGAGACTCTTAAATATGGAGAACAAACAGAGGGTTACTGGAGGGGTTGTGGGAGAGGGGATGGGTTAAATGGGTAAGGGGCATTAAGGAATCTACTCCTGAAATCACTGTTGCACTATATGCTAACTAACTTGGATGTAAATCAAATAATAATAATAATAAATGATTTAAATAAATAAATAAGCATTAAAAAAAAAAAAAAGTCATGTGAGACCAATAACATCCCTGAAAAAGGAAGTCTGTTTTCAAGTCATGAGCAGAGTCTTCCAGGCCCAAACTGGATCAGATCCATGGCCTAAATCATCAGAGAGAAGGAAATGAGAAAGGAATGAAAGCTCAGGCTTCTCAGACACCCTTCCACCAACAGGAAAGTGCTACTTCCCTGAACACAATGTAGTTAGTGAATGACACATACCACGGGCACCTTCCACAGGGTAGACGTAGAACAGCTTCAGCAACAGAACTGGGGGGCATAAATCTGGCAAAGGCAGATTTTAAAACATACCTCTCCCAGAGGTACCTGGGTGGCTCAGTCATTTAAGCATCTGACTACGGCTCTGGTCACGGCCTCACGGTTGGGGAGTTTGAGCCCCACATTGAGTTCGAGCTCCACATCAGGCTCTGTGCTGACAATTCAGAGCCTCGAGCCTGCTTCAGATTCTGTGTCTGCCTCCCTCTCTGTCCCTCCCCTGCTTGTACTCTCTCTCTCTCAAAAATAAAATAAACATTAAAAGGTTTTTTTTTTTTTTAATGAAAAAAGAAAACATACCTCGCACATACCTGGAATTTGGTGGCTGTTCAGATGTAGGAGTTTAAATTCAGGTGGAATTTAGATCCCTCACAAGGGACCACCTCCAGGGTTCTCAGTAGTACAGAGATCGCACATCCCCTGCACATCTACGGTAATGACCTAAGTTTCCCATGTGACTTTCTGGGTGCTCAGTGAGACGGGGCGTCCACCTGAGTACTCCACACACGCAGGAAGCCTCCAGCCAGTGTGAGCTTTCTGATGCTGAAGGAGCACAGAGCTTCAGTTAAGGATTTCCCACATTCCCCGTCCTCAAAAGGCCTTCTCCAGCATGAATTCTGATGCTGAAGGAGCACAGAACTCTGGCTACAAGATTTCCCCCATTCCCCGCACCCGTGAGGCCTGGATTCAGTATGAAACCTCAGGTTCAAGAGACTGGATCTGTAAGTAAAGAGGTGCCCACATTCCCTGCACAAACAAGGCCTTTGTCCAGTGTAACCTCTGTGATGCTCAGTGAGGTTGACCTTGCTAAATAATCTCCCCCGTTCCCTGCACCCCTGAGGCCCTCTTCCAGTGTGACCTCTCCAATGGTGACTGAGGCGGTGCCTTCTGCTGCAAGACTTCCACACACGGAACACGCACCACACATGGAAGGTCTTCCTCTAGAGCGGTCTCCGGTGTTGGACAGATGTGTATCTGTTCTTGAAAGCTTTCCTGCGTCCTCCGTTTCGAATGAGTCTTCATACCACGTGAGGCCACTGCACACTCGGTAATCGCTTGGGCTTCTCCACAATGGGAGGGACTTACGTCGAAGAGACACTGAGCTGCTCAAGAAGTCATTCCTGAAGTCCTTCCCGACCCCCCCGCCCCACCTCGCCATGTAGGTAAAGCGCTTCTGGGACACAGAACCTGTAGCTCCTCACAAATGAGACTCTGCTCCGCAAGTGTTTCTCTCCAATGTGCTGCTTCTGGTGCCACAGGAGGTCTGCAATAAAACATTCACTGCCCACCTGCCCCATGGGTGTACAGCCTCCGCGTGGTATGTGCTCCCTGGTGCAGCCAAGTGTAAAACGTCCCTCGAGACGAGGCTTCGTATCTCCTAGGAGCAGGCCTTCTGGGCAGACACACCTGCCTTGGAGTCCTCACTTGTGGCACGCCTACAGAAATGCTCCTCCTCGTGGTCTCCTCCACACCAACCACCTGAAAGGAACCAAATGAGGAGGATCCATGCTTACTGCGGTTGGGGGGACCGCCCACGCACAAAAATGTGTTTGACAAACTCAGGACAAGTCCAGGGATTGTCTACAGAACCCGAATCGGCTCAGGCTGAGGACAGAGCTGCTCTGTTGCAAGGAAATAAAGAGCAGAACACGGGGAAGGGGTCCAATGGCGAGGGACATGGCTACGACGTGTAACGTGCAGGAGAGCAGGGTCTATAACCGGTTTCTCCGCAAAGAGCTTCAGCAGGCCCTTGTTACCAGTGACATGTCACCACTATGAAGAAGGGTACGTCCAGGACCAAGAAACTCCAACCGCGACAGAGCAGCTCATGGTCAAGTACTATTTGAAGAGACACGCACACCTCATGACACAATACGGAGCGGTCGATGCCGCGAAGCACTGCAGAAGGGAGCAGCGAGGGAAGTCGGTAAGACATAGAGTCCCAAAAGGGACAGATTGGTCCCGCACAGGACGTGAGAGCGGAAGTGACATGCAGAGCTGACAAGGAGGCCAAGCATCGAGACTGGGGAAGAAACAGCAGACAAGAGAAGTACTCGCCGGCACCAAAACACCAATCACAGAGCATAGACTCTTGCTGCAGTTTCAACACAGCCCCGGTGTTATACCCTCACCCAGGCACCCCTGCTCAAGATCAGGGTCTCCCTGAACCCATGTTGCTGTGGCTAAACAGCCATTTGTGAACTGCTTGAAGGTTCTCCACCCTCCCCAGATGAGCAAATACATGGCACCTGTGTAACGCAACTACGAAGGGAAAGACCTTACAAAAGAGCAGACGGTACTGGGCCACAACTCAGCATGTGATAGACCACAGGGGGTGAAACCGATTACAGAAAACTTCAGAAGAGTGTCTCGCAAGACAGCCGTAACTGTGTCAGTGTTAGCAATTCCTGGCACAGCAGGCATGAAGAAATGTCAGCTAGAGGAAAGAAGTAGCCGCTGGTGTATTCTGGTGCCTTGGATCTGTACAAAGTCACAGGCCAGAAGAGGGCAAGCGAAGTAGAATCAACTACAGTGACTGCTAGATGCCTGACCCCATGCTGGGACTGCTGCAGGAGAGGGCAGTGCACATACCTCAGCCTTACCAGCCACAGCACATACTTGGGGAGCTGGGGCAAGAAGCAGTGTCCATGGTCCTGATACAGGAAGGACAGACGAGCCCCTGGGAAAAAGGGGAAGAGCAGAGAACATCTAAGGGTACAGGGGTGGTGTGAGGGCCTTACCCAGAAAGACTGTAAGTTCAAAGTTTTCCAGCATCACATCGTGGTAGAAGTGTCTCTGAAACTCATCAAGGAGACCCCACTCCTGCCGGGACAGGTACACAGCCACGTCTTCAAAAGTCACAGTGTCCTGTCATGATGGTGACAGATGAAACCACCAAGAGCCCTTCTCCTGAGTACCCAATCCCTCCTGTACACATCTACCCCAAGATCACCCTCCTCCCAAGCCTCCAACCTAGGAAACAAACCAGGCCTTGGGACAGCTTGCATTGCTGGTTACTCGTGGGCTCATGAGTCATGAGGTCTGATCATCAGCAACAACACACAGGTGAACAGATGTCTGAGCTGTGGTCCTGGGTGGATGAATGCACCCACTTCTGTCAAGCTACTCCTCCACCCTGATATGATCTGTCGTGTAAGTGTCATTCCTAGGGCCCTGGGACCTTCAGACATACTCCCTCTCCAAGTATTCTTCAGAATGCACAGCCTCATGTTCCTGGACACTGGTGGCACAATGCCACGTGGCACAGGCATCTCCTTGGCCTCCCTATAAGTCACTTTTGTTTGAGAATTCCTGTCTTAGGCTTATGGGGACGGCCAAACACAAAGTACCGGACACTGGACAGATGAGATCAACAGCAGTTTACTACATATATTCACAGCCCAGAGGGGAGGACACCACACGCCTTACAGGGCCATGTGAATGCTGTATACTAGAAAAGAGTGAACGACCAGGGGCTGTGAGATGCAAGTCTCACAAGATCAAGAGTTGGGGTACCATCTGGTTCCCACAGGATGATGTGAACGGCTTGTGTGAATAACTCCATGGGCCGGTAGACAAGTGAAGCCCACTTCAAAGGCCAAAGCAGGAAGTGCTCTGGTCCTCTCGATGAAAAGGGATGGCTGGCTAGGACACTTTACCCAAGAATACACTCTTGGCCACATCAGCCACTTGGGGCTTCAACAGGTGTAAAGGCAGCACATAAAAATGGGCCTTAATTTTAAGCCATAAAATGAACTTAGCAGAAAACATCCAGAGCTACTTGGCAAATTCAAACAGAACCCAATACAAGCCAAGAATGCCCATGGCTCCCACTAGAGTTGGAAACACCTAATCCTTCTATGAAGGCCTCCCTACTGAGACTCAGCCACACAGAATCAGTTGTGGGTCTCAATACCCAGGGCCCTCTTCCATTTCTGTGCTGCACAGGCTGTCTCCTCGGCAATGACAACCTTCTGTGTCCACCTAACCCTCATTCAGAGCCCGGTCCATGTATCACCCACCCCAGTCCTACTGATTCTCACAGATGACCATATATTTGCCCCTGATCATACCCACCAGGCTGAATGAAACATCCCAGCCCCCACCAAATCCTCACAAATCTTGGTGGATCCACAGAGACGTGAATAAACAAGAGCTCTGGCCTGAGTGACATCTTGCCTCAATTACCCCTTCCCGCTACGTCTCTCATGTCCACTCTTATCCTGGAAGCCTCAGCCACCTGCTAGACTAGTCTGTCTGATACACCCTACCTTAAGTGCCACATACCTCCCTCACCTGCATTTAAGAATTCCAATGCCGTCACTCAGGTCCCAAGCAAGAGACCTAGTGCTCAGTCTCTACCCTCCACCTCCTGGCCCATAAACAGCTTCATGACCACGAATATGAAGATTATATCTCCTAAATGTAACCACAGGTTACTTACTTGGGCCCATAGAGTAACTACCACATTTTGAATGTCTTCAATTTGAACCCCTCTTTTGATTTCCCAACTTGCGTTTCTAGATGCCAATTCGATGCCTCCACTAAGTGATCTCTGAAATATCTCAGACTCCTAACGTGGCCAAAACAAAGCTCCTGATATCCCCAGTGAATATTATTCCTACTACCAACTTCCTCATCTCAGTTGGAACTTCCATCCCTACAGGTGCGAAGATCAATCACTCTGGGGTTATCCCTGATACCTCCGTTTGCCTCCCTCACCACCCACATGAGAAAACCCAGTTTCCCTGTTTTAAAACTTGTATCCCATGGCCACTTCCAGAAATGCAACCACCCTAAACCACAGCCCCGGTCCATTAACCCTCACCTAGACTATAGTAGTAGCTTCCACCCTGGCTTTCCTTGCTCCTCTCTCATTCCCATGGTCTGTTCTCCACTTTACAGTCAGAAGGAGACTGTTTCCACCTTGCTAACATTACCTCTCTCCTCTGGCCCAAACCTCCCACCACCTCCAGAATACACACCCAACTTTTCAGACAGTCATTCCCGTCCTGACACCTGCTCTTTGTTCATATCAGAAAAGGAGACACGTGGTTCCTGAACACCCTGAGCTCAGCTTTACCTTTATGTATTTGCACTTCCTGGTACCTGACCCTGGGTTAACTCCACACACTCCTTCATGATAGCTGACAGGAATGGAACACCTGCGTATAGCCCCTGGCATGAGCTCAGGACCCTGAGATGGGGTTTCTCTAGGGTCCCCAGACCCAAGGACTGGGAAAATGGCACATAAGAGTCCCAGGACTGCCATCTGAGTGGCATTCAGGGCCAGTAAGGGATCAGGGCCCCCTCCACATACCTGTGTTGGTTCCCTAAGTATTTCTGCAGTCCTGGAACTCTGCGGGAAAAGCCAGGTGTTATGCGACGGTGGTGGAAAGGGAGGTGGATGGGCTCATGCCCTTCTCTACCCCTCCCAGGTCCTGAAGCCAAGTGACCTCAGACTGGCTGTCTAACCACTGGGCGTCAGTGCTCAGTATGGCCTTTTAGCAGCTGTGTGACCTTGCACAAAGATCCACCCTCCCAGGGTCTCAACGAACCCTCCTCCAATCTGGTCTTCCTTTGAACTGTCTGGGGGAGTTTTAAAACCCTAATGGAAATCATGTCCCTCCTTTGGCCAGAACTCTCCTTGCCGTCTAGAGTCCTCATATGAAGGGACAACCCTCCTGACCGCCGTGCCCCCGCCGCACACCCTCTGTTTCCCGAGGGCAGAGGGCGGACCCCCACACTCCCGAATCCTCTCCCTCGGCGCCCCCTACAGCCCTGCACCAGCCGGCCCCGCCCCAGCAGCCCGCTCCCGCACCCCTTCACGCGGGCGCTCAGACGCGGGGGTCCCCGCCCGCGAGCACCTCCCGGGCCCGGACACCGGACCTGGGCCGCAGGGACGCGAGCAGACGCCCCGCGCTCGGGCCTGGAGGGTCCTCAGCCGGGTCCCGGCGCGCGGCCGTCGCCATCGGACTCTATGGGCGGAGCGGACACCCGGGCGGGCGGTGCCTGTCCGGGCCCCGGCGCAGAGCCGCTAACCCGCGTCTCAGCTGTGAGGACGGCTCTTGCCATGCCTACTCCGTTCTGTCCTGCGCGTCTCAACGCTGCGCCAGGGATCCCCAAGAACCGCAAAAACGCGGGCAAGGGGCCGGAAGTCCCTCTCACGCGATGCGCACGCACGGATATGCTTCGTCCTGGTCGGTCATTGGCTCCTCTTGACGCACGGTCTTCTGGGTAATGTGGTCCTGGAGCTCGCGAAGTGGCGGGAGAGCGCGTTCTCTATCCTGACCCAGAGCCTTGGCTGCGCGACGCTGCGAGGGAAGCTGGAAAATGGGACTCCTACCTCAAGGGAGGAAGAGGTTCGCCCGCTGTCAAGGCGGAGGAAAAACATTGTTTCAGACTGCATCAAATCAGCATGCTCCCAGAGGTTAAAAATCTCATGTGAGATGCTCCCAGATCTACTTAACATAAATGGCCTTATCGTCCCATAATCATTCAGTCATAAAATGGTCCTTGAATAGCTGGAAACGTTATATTATTGCTCTTCAAATGATGTGGCCTGAAGCGCTATTCGGTGTTGTTTCATTATGTTTGGACAGGAAGCCTAGAAAGACTCCATAGACGGTCGTGATGGGGGTCGTGACAGGGAAGGAAGAAGGATGTCAGACTGAAGCCGGTGGACAAACAGGAGCTCTGCGCCTGGATCCCACAGAAAACTCCCTTGCCTATATCATCAGTGATTGTGTCCTACACACTGAAAAACACTTGTTATCCATATGTTTTACCCCATAGACTAAGATATACTCAATTTCTTTTAGCAATTTGAGAAACATCTCAATATGAAAGCAACTTAACTAATGCTATCTTTGTGTGTGTGTGTGTGTGTGTGTGTGTGTGTGTGTGTGTGTAGTAGGCTTTATTTTTTATATCAGTTTTAGGATCGTAGCAAAATTGAGCAGATTTCCCTTATATCTCTGCATTTCCTCCAAAGGTCCCCCATTACCAGTATACCCCCACAATAGTGGTACATTTGTTACAATTTATGAACCTTCATTGATATATCATTATCATCCAAAGCCCATAGTTGTGTAAGGTTTCACTCTTGGTGTTGTACATTCTATAGGCTTGGACAAATGTATAATGACAAGTATCCACCATTATAATATCATATAGAGAAGTTTCACTGATCTAAAAATTCTTTGTGCTCCACCTATTCATCCCTCCCTGTAGTGTAAGGGACTGACAATAAGCTTTTGATCGCCAAGACATCAATTTCAAACACATGCATCTGGAAAGTGTATTGCCAGCTATATAACAGCTACTAGTAAAATAACTGGTATAAAGCCCCAGGTAACCTAAATAACTGACCATTGAAGTGACCCTGTTTTTCCCTTTGTGCCCTCATTCCCATTCTTATGTTTTAACTTCTCCAATAAAGAGGGAGCCTGTGAAACTCTAGGCAGCCCGCTCATGACCATAATCAAGGCAGAGCCCCAGGTCCAAACTCCCTCCTTCTCTCTAATTACGACCTCCTTGTGTGGCCCTTGGGTGTGCTTTGTATCTTTTGCGACCTGTGAGTAATTAACCTTGGTTTTTCAAAGTTCCTTGATCGTTTCCCTGATTGCATCCTGCAATCATAATAAGAACCATGAGGTGTGGTCCAGCCATAACACTGGCTCCAGGGAAATATCTATGGGGGCTCGCCACAAGTGATACCAAACCTCAGGCATTCCTAGCTGATTGCATCATTATTGACAGGCTGAGAGCAACACAAAACCCTCTCTCTCTTACCCCAACTATTGCTATTTAGTAAAGGTCAAGGTATAAAGGGAGCATCTGAACTCTGAGATGGGGCATTTGAGTCCCATGATCTCCTCTCTGTGCTGCAAGGTGATTATTATCTTCCAGTAATTGCAGGGACAGTTCTGCACAGGGGATTGAGGTTACCTCAAAAGTGTTTTAAAATGCAAATTTCATAAAATTAGTTGTAAAGTTTATGCAGTTATTCAAGACAGTATCAGACATAGCTCCGGGGAAATATCAGGGAACTTTGGAGAAAGTTAAGATATTAGAAAATTTTTATCAGGGCTTTTATTCTCAAAAACATTAAGCAATACCAGCTCGGTCAGAAGGAGAGTTGAAGTGGATATTTACAATAGCCAGATTTGTAAAAATGAACACAAAGCTGAGGTGTCCTGTTTATTCACAGCTTTAACAAATGTTCGTTGAGCAAATGCTGTTTCAGGTAGTATTGTAGATGAATGGGAGACCTTGGGACACAAGAGAGACATTGTCTTCATGCAGCTAACATTCTTCAAAGAACACAGGCAGGTAATATGAAAGAAAATCATGAAGTTACACAGTAAGTTAGCATGTGGTAAAACAACGAAAACAAGAAGACAATGGAATATATTACATAGCACAGTAAGGGGGAAGGAGGTTCTCCTTAATAAGAGGTCCATTGAGAAAACACTTGAAAGAGGTAAAGAATGAGCCATACGGGTATTTTTGAAGTAAGTTTTGAGCAGAAGAAGCAAGTGATTAACTGGCATTGGTGGGTGGAGCCCTAACGGGGTCCAACAGCAGTGGGGGGTGTGGGACACAATCCTAGATGGCCATCCATCTGCTTTCCTCACCGTAGGGACACTCAGAGGATGCGGGTAAGAAAACTTGGTCTATCCCTTGGAACCTCCAATTCCCTCCCTTAGTGGACTCTGGCCCAGAACTAGGCTGGATTTCGTACAACACCGGTTTTCCTCGTTTGATCCTTGGACCTTCACCTTCAGTGTCACCACAGGAAATGCATCTTATCAGTCCTGAATGTGGACCAACTGAGTCAGACACTCTGGGAGTCAGGTCCCAGAGTCTGTCTTAACAAGCTCCAGGTGATTTCGATGCATGTGAAGAACAGTCCATCCTTCTTTTGTTAAGTCCTGTGGACAGGGTGCCCATGTTTCTTGTAATTACTTGGAATCCCTTATAAATCTGCAAGATTTCTGCACTGAGTTTGCAAAAATGCATCAGTATATTTGTTTCCCAAAACTTTAAGTATATAAACTATCAAAATTTCAAGTTTTTATTAAAGAGGTATCGTGTTATATACATTTATAAAATATAACATGAATAGTTTCTGATCAATCTAACTCCTGGAGAAAAGCAAAGTTTACAGTAACAGGTTTATCCTTTTAGGATTGTGTCTGCACATGTGCGCATCAATCTGTGCATATGTCTGTGTTCAAACATATTCTAATACATGTTGTTTTTCTTAGCAAAAATCAAGTCACGTATTGTATACTGACCCATACATTGACTTTCTCACTTAATATATCTGGGACAGCCTACAATTACTTCCTCATTTTATACCTGACACCTTCTTATCTCCATATTTTGTGGACCTAAAGCTGCCTCTTTGTGAAAACTGCCTTCCATTTTGTTTCTGCATGCCCCAGCTGGACCCAGCCTACCAACAGCCCCTAGGTTCCCACAGGGCCCCTCCTCCCAGGCCACAGAAACTCCTAGAGTCCTTCAGAATCTTTCCTTCGTGGTCAGGATGCTCTCAAGTGTCACTGGGGCTGAGAAGTAGGGCCAGGGAGTGTCTCATGAAGGCCAGGATGCTGGTGATGCCATACTAGGCCTGCAGAACCAAAACTGTCACATGCTGATGGTTGGGGTCAGGTTTGGCTTTATTGCCCAATGCAATGTCTAGGAAGGCCACATGGTGCCAGCTGTATGTTGCCCTGCAGATTGACACATGGAACTAACACTACTCAGGTGCTAAAGGTGGGGCATCAGACTCTTGAGGGAGAAGTGGGGACTCAGCCTCTGGTGTCAACAGTGAAGACACACCCTATGGAGGAGAAAGCTGGGATTCAGTGGCTGGGGGTACCTGTGTGCACCTGCGTCCTGATGGATGAGAGAAGGAGGGTCTCCACCTCTGCAGGGAGGACCAAGATAGCCTGGTCTAAAGGTCCAGATCTTCCCCAACACTTTCCCAGCAGGGACCCCAAAAGAACTCAGCTGCAGGATTTCCTGGTGCCCACCCAGCCCTAAGCTGCATGAAGGGAAGACTAAGCTGGGGGTGGGAGTTGGGAATCTGGGGTCTACATTCTGCCTGCAGGGAATGGAGTGTCTGATCCTGAATTAAGTCTGCAATACCAGGCAGAAGGTTATCCTTCATTGTGAGGACTCTAGATGCTGTGGAGAGTTTTGTACAAAAGAGGGACACAATCTATGTTTGTGTTTTAAAAGCTTCTTCAAAGGAAACTTCAAAGGAAGAACAGACCAGAGAGGAGTGATGAGGACACAGAGGCCCTGGGAATTTGAGCATCTTTGCTCAAAATCACACAACATAGTTGGTAAGAGGTGACATTGAGTACTGAGGCACAGAGGATAGAAGCTAGCCTGAGGTCACCTGACCCCAGGACCAAGCAAAGGTTGAGTAAGACATGAACCCATTTAACCCTCCCATGGACACATTCTTCTAAGGCTTGCCTCTTCCCACAGGCTCCCACCACCGTAGATGTACCAATGGAGCCTACACAGATAAATGGAGGGTATTCCAGTCCCTTACTGGCCCCAAAATCGTCATTATGTTCTGTCAGTTGTGGTTTCCTGGGAGTCTTAAGTGCCATTCCTAATGCCAATCCTAGGATTGGGAACTCTGAGAAACTCCAGCCCAGGATCCTAAGTCAATTCCACAGGTTATATGGGCTTGTGGTAATTAGTGTAAACAGGCATGTTAAATTATCCCAGAAATTGGCACTAGGATGTGCAAATGCTTATAAACACAATTGAGCTGAGAATGTTCAAAACCCACAGGTCTGTCTTCAAGTGGGAAAGAATAGCAGATGATCAAGAGTTGGGACTGGAACACCTGGTTGAAACTTGGGTATCTATTCTGGAGGTAAAAGGAATCTGATATCAAGGTCTCAGTGAGCTACATCTGGCTGCAGAATGGAGAACAGACTGCAAGGTTGAGGGAGGAGGAAGCAAAATTACAGTGGAGGCTAATGCTGTGTTCAGGTGAGGTTTAACTTGTCAGAGTCATGGCTTAGGAGATGTGGTTGGATTGTGGATACATGTCCTAACAAGGGGTAACTAGATTTTCTAACGTGGAAAGTGGGGTAAAACTGGATTCAGGGTATTTGTTCACAGCAGCTCTAGAGATGGAAACTCCATCGACTGAGACAAGTACATTGAGTGTAGGAATAATATTACCTGAGGTTATCAAGAGCTTTGCTTTGACTACAACAGTCTCAGACATTTCAGAAACTACTTAATGGAGCCTCTTCTTATCAATGGACCAACACAATTCCTTCTTATTCCTCTGTAGCACTTTTCAGTTCCAGGCCATGGAATTACTTAACCCAATCACATCCTTCTGCAGAAACCAGAGAACGCCACACCTCTTAATCCTATAAGGTTTGTATTTCACCGCTCTTGGTTGTTCTCTGTTCTCCAGAGTGAAACCTCCATGTGGATGTGTGTGTAATGTCTCCTTACTCTAGGCTGTGAATATATGTGATTAATAATAATGTTGTTGATCTCACCCATTCCTTGTCAGGAATTGTCTATTTGGCCATCCCCATAACTCTTGAGTGAGAATCCTACCCTTATCTATAATGTAAAGAGAAGGTGATTAAAATACAAGTAATGTGTGGAGAGGCTAGAGAGATGCCTATGGAATGGGGCAGGTAGGTAGTGGCAGGCATGAGCATCTGGCTATGAGATCCAGTGATGTGAGAAATGTAAAATTAAAATGGTGTGGGGTGCCTGGGTGGCTCAGTCAACTAAGCATCTGACTTCAGCTCAGGTCATGATCTTATGGTTTTTAGGTTTGAGCCCACGATAGCGCTGCTATAAACTTTGGGGTGTATGTGCCCCTTCGAAACAGCACACCTATGTCCTTTGGATAAATACCTAGTAGTACAATTACTGGGTCGTAAGGTAGTTCTATTTTTAATTTTTTTGAGGAACCTCCATAGTGTTTTCCAGAGTGGCTGCACCAGTTTGCATTCCCACCAGCAGTGCAAAAGTGTTCCTCTTTCTCTGCATCCTCACCAACATCTGTTGTTGCCTGAGTTGTTAATGTTAGCCATTCTGACAGGTGTGAGGTGGTATCTCATTGTGGTTTTGATTTGTATTTCCCTGATGATGAGTGATGTTGAGCATTTTTCATGTGTCTGTTAGCCATCTGGATGTTTTCTTTGGAAAAGTGTCTACTCATGTCCTTTGCCCATTTATTCACTGGATTGTTTGTTTTTTGGGTGTTGAATTTGATAAGTTCCTTATAGATTATGGATACTAACCCTTTATCTGATATGTCATTTCCAAATTACTTCTCCCATTCTGTCAGTTGCCTTTTAGTTTTGCTGATTGTTTCCTTCACTGTGCAGAAGGCTTTTATCTTTATGAGGTCCCAATAGTTCATTTTTGCTGTTGCTTCCCTTGCCTCTGGAGACATGTTGAGTAAGAAGTCATTGTAGCTGAGGTCAAAGAGGTTTTTGCCTGCTTTATCCTTGAGGATTTTGATGGCTTCCTGTCTTACATTTAGGTCTTTCATCCATTTTGAGTTTATTCTCATGTATGGTGTAAGAAAGTGGTCCAGGTTCATTCTTCTGCATGTCATTGTCCTATTTTCCCAACACCATTTGCTGAAGAGACTGTCTTTACTCCATTGGATATTCTTTCCTGTTTTGTGAAAGATGAGTTGGCCATCCGTTTGTGGGTCCATTTCTGGGTTCTTTATTCTGTTCCATTGATCTGAGTGTCTGTTTTTGTGCCAGTACCATACTGTCTTGATGATTACAGCTTTGTAATATATCTTGAAGCCCAGAATTGTGGTACCTCCAGCTTTGGTTTTCTTTTTCAGGATTGCTTTGGCTATTTGGGGTCATTTCTGGTTCCATACAAATTTTAGGATTGTTTGTTCTAGCTCTGTGAAGAATGCTGGTGTTATTTTGATAGGGATTACATTGAATATGTAGATTGCTTCGGGTAGTACTAACATTTTAACAGTATTTCTTCTTCCAATCCATGAGCATGGAATGTTTTTCCTTTTTTTTGTGTGTCTTCTTCAATTTCTTTCATAAGTTTCTGTAGTTTTCAGTGTATAGAATTTTCACCTCTTTGGTTAGGTTTATTGCTAGGTATTTTAAGGTTTTTGGTGCAATTATAAGTGGGATCAATTCCTTGATTTCTCTTTCTGCTGCTTCATTATTGGTGTATAGGAATGCTACCGATTTCTGTGCATTGATTTTATATCCTGCAACTTTGTCTAATCCATGGATCAGTTCTAGCCATTTTTTGGTGGCATCTTTTGGGTTTTCCATATAGAGTATCATGTTATATGTGAAGAGTGAAAATTTAACTTCCTCCTTGCCAATTTGGATGTCTTCTATTTCTTTGTGTTGTCTGATTGCTGAGACTAGGACTTCCAATACTATGTTGAGTAACAGTGGTGAGAGTGGACATCCCTGTCGTGTTCCTGACCTTAGGGGGGAAGTCTCAGTTTTTCCTCATTGAGGATGATATGAGTGGTGGGTCTTTTGTATATGAACTTTATGATCTTAAGGTATGATTCTTCTATCCATATTTTCTTGAGGGTTTTATCAAGAAAGAAAGAAAAAAATCAAAATTTTGTCACATGCTTTCTCTGCATCTATTGAGAGGGTCATGTGCTTCTTGTCCTTTATCTTATTAATGGAATGTATTACACTGTTTGACTTGTGGATATTGAGCCAGCCCTGCAGCCCAGGAATAAATCCCACTCAATCGTGGTGAATAATTTTTTTAATGTATCTTTGGATCCGGTTGGCTAGTAATTTGTTGAGAATTTTTGCATCCATGTTCATCAGGAAATTTGGTCTATAGTTCTCCTTTTTAGTGGGGTCTTTGATTTTGGAATCAAGGTAATGTTGGCCTCATAGAATGAGTTTGGAAGTTTTCCTTCCATTTCTATTTTTTGGAACATCTTCAAAAGATTAGGTGTTAAGTCTTCTTTAAATGTTTGGTAGAATTTCCTTGGAAAGCCATCTGGCCCTTGACTCTCTTGTTTATTGGGAGATTTTTTATTCTAATTCAATTTCTCTACTGATTATGGGTTTGTTCAAATTTTCTATTTCTTCCTGTGTCAGTTTTGGTAGTTTTATGTTTCTAGGAATTTGTCCATTTCTTCCAGATTGCCCACTTTATTGGTGTATAATTGCTCATAATATTCTCTTATTATTGTTTGTATTTCTGCAGTGTTGGTTGTGATCTCTCTTCTTTCACTCTTGATTTTATTTATTTGGGTCCTTTCCTTTTTCTTTTTGATCAAACTGGCTAGGGCGGTTTTGAATTTTGTTAATTTTTTCAAAGAACCAAATCCTGGTTTCATTGATCTGTTCTAGTGTGTGTGTGTGTGTGTGTGTGTGTGTGTGTGTGTTTTATATAGAATTGATTTCTGCTCTAATCTGCTTTATTATTTCACATCTTCTGCTGGCTTTGGGTTGTATTTGCTGTTCTTTTTCCAGCTGTTTAAGGTGTAAGGTTAGGTTGTGTATTTGGGACCTTTCTTCCTTCTTTAGGAAGGCCTAGATTGCTATATACTTCCCTCTTATGACCACCTTTGCTGCATCCCAGAGATTTGGGACTGTGGTGTTATCATTTTCATTGGCTTCCATGTGCTTTTTAATTTCCTCTTTAATTTCTTGGTTAGCCCATTCATTCTTAAGTAGGATGTTCTTTAGTCGCCAAGTATTCGTTGTCTTTCCAAATTTTTTTCTTGTGGTTGATTTTGAGTTTCATAGCATTGTGGTCTAAAAATATGCATGGTATGATCCCAATCTTTTTGTACTTGTTGAGGGCTGATTTGTGTCCCACTATGTGATCTATTCTGGAGAATGTTCCATGTGCATGGGAGAAGAATGTGTATTCTGCTGCTTTAGGATGAAATGTTTTGAATATATCTGTTAAGTCCATCCAGCTCATTCAAAGCCATTTTTTCCTTGTTGATTTTCTGCTTAGATGATCTGTCCATTATTGTAAGTGGGGTGTCGAAGTTCCCTACTATTATGTTATTATCAATGAGTTTCTTCATGCTTGTGATTAATTGATTTATATATTTGGGTGTGCCAGGTTGAGGGCATAACTGTTTATAATTGTTAGATTTTCTTGGTGGGTAGACACATTAATTATGATATAATGCCCTTCTTCATCTCTTGTTACATTCTTTATTTTAAATCTAGATTGTCTGATATAAGAATGGCTACTGTGGCTTTCTTTTGGCGACTATTAGCATGATAGATGATTCTTCATCCCCTTACTTGCAATCTGCAGGTAGCTTTAGGTCTAAAATGGGTCTCTTTTAAGCAGCATATCTATGGGTTTTGTTTTCTTATCCATTCTGATACCCTATGTCTTTTGATTGAAATGTTTAGTACATTGACATTTACAGTGAGTACTGAAAGATATGAATTTATTGCCACTTTGTTGCCTGTAGAGTTGGAAGTTTCTGGTGATGTTCTCTGGTCCTTTTAGTCTTTGTTGCTTTTGGTGTTACTGGTTTTGTTTTGTCTTTTCTCCCCTCAAAGAGCCCCCCTTAAAATTTCTTGCAGGGCTGGTTTAGTGGTCACAAACTCCTTTAGCTTTTGTTTGTCTGGGAAACTCTTTATCTCTCCTTCTATTTTGAATGACAACCTTGCTGGATAAAAAATTCTTGGCTGCATATTCTTCGAATTCAGCATGTTGAATATATCCTGCCACTCCTTTCTGGTCTGTCAAGTTCCTGTGGACAGGTCTGCTGCGAGCCTGATCCCTCTTCCCTTATATGTTAAGGACTTTTTTTTCCCTTCCTGCTTTCATGATTCTTTCCTTGTCTGTGTATTTTGTGAATTTGATTTTTTTTTAACATTTATTTATTTTTGAGAGAGAGAGAGACAGAGCATGAGCGGGGGAGGGGCAGAGAGAGAGAAGGAGACACAGAATCTGAAGCAGGCTTCAGGCTCTGGGCAAGCTGTCAGCACAGAGCCTGATGCGGGGCTCAAACCCACAAACTGTAAGATTATGACCTGAGCCGAGGTCGGATGCTCAACTGGCTGAGCCACCCAGGCGCCCCTGAATTTTATTTTTATATGCATTGTTGATGGTTGGTTTTTGTTGAATCTAATGGTAGTTCTCTGTGCTTCTTGGGTTTTGATGTCTGTGTCTTTCCCCAGGTTAGGAAAGTTTTCTGCTATGATTTGCTCACATAAACCTTCTACCACTTTTTCTCTCTCTTCATCTTCTGGGACCCCTATGATTCAGATGTTATTCCTTTTAATGAGTCACTGAGTTCCCTAATTCTTATACCATGCTCTTTTGCCTTAGTTTTCCTCTTTTTTTCTGCTTCATTATTGTACATAATTTTATTTTCTATATCACTGATTTGCTGCTCTGTTTCATCCATCCTTGCCTCCATGGCATCCATTCAAGATTGCATTTCAGTTATAGCATTTTTAATTTCATCCTGACTAGATTTTAGTTCTTTTATCTCCACAGAAAGGGATTCTATGCTTTTTTTCAACCCCAGCTAGTATTTTTATTATCATGATTCTAAATTCTAGTTCAGACATCTTGCTTTTATCTGTGTTGATTACATCCCTCGCTGTCATTTCTTCCTGTTCTTTCTTTTGGGGTGAATTCCTCCGTTTTGTCATTTTGGAGGAAGAAAAATAATTAATAAAATAAAGTTTAAAAAGAGCACAAAAAATCAAATAAAGGATGCTAGTTCCTAGTTTTTTTGGTCTGGTTATTGAAAGACGCTTGATAAAATAGAGAAAAAAGGAAAAGAAAAGAAAAGGTTTAAAAATTAAAACATATGTACACAATAAAATAAAGTGAAATGAAGAAAGTAAGAATAAAAAAATTTTCAAAAAATATTGTAAAGATATTTTTTCCCATTTTTTGTAAAAACAGAAAATAAAAAGAAATTTTTTCTTTCTGTATCCAAGAAGAAAAGAAAAAGGGGGCGCCTGGGTGGCTCAGTTGGTTAAGCGTCCGACTTTGGCTCAGGTCATGATCTCACGGTTTGTGGGTTCGAGCCCCGTGTCGGGCTCTGTGCTCAGAGCCTGGAGCCTGCTTCGGATTCTGTGTCTCCTCTCTCTCTGCTACTCCCCCACTCATGCTCTGTCTCTCTCTCAAAAAATAAATAAACATTAAAAAAATTTTTTAAGAAAAGAAAAAGAAATAAATAAAAAATGAATAGATGGACCAGTGAACAGAGTGAAATCCAAATGAAATTACATTCAGTTTCCCCTAGAAGTCAAACTATGAAGCACTTTATAGTCCATACACTAAGCAGGCAGAGAGACTGTGGTCCTCTAGGGCTTGGTTGGTGTGGTTGGATGGGGCTTGGTGTAAGAGCTCCATTCTCCACTAGGTGGCACTGCTTACCTTACTGGGATGGATAGGTGTGGCATGCGTGGGAGAAGTGAAAATGGCTTCACTCAGCTTCCCAGTCTCTTGGCACAGGAACACTACACTCTCATCAAGTGGCAACCAAGCACCCCTCCTTTATCTCTGACTTCTGTCCACTCCCTACTTTTACACTGTCTGTGTCCAAGCCATCAGTCTTCCAGGCAGCACCTCCCACCCGAATTTTATCTCAGATGAGGCTGTTTCCAAACCCCTTACTTCTGAGGACCCTGTGGCTTGGACCTGCTCTCACCCTCTGGCAGAGGGTCTCACCAAGCAATGGCCAGGTGCCAGCCTGCTCCAGAAAAAGTGCATGCAATCCCACAGCAGCAGAGGTTCAGGGATTATGGTAAATCACAACACACAACCAATGCTGGGTTTCACCACATCCTGGCATCTTTGTTTCAATACCAGCAAACATGGCTGTTCTCTAGGGTCCACTGGGACCTTTGCCTGTGGGAAGGCCATAATGGCCTCTACCCAATACTCTCCAAGCAGGGGAACCACTTCTCTCTTTGTGGCCTGTAGACCCCTGGGACCTTGCTGCCTACTCCTGGGGATTCACCCTTCCCACCAGACCACCACCAGGTATTGAGCTGAGGAATTTCTGAGTCCCCTCTCCCCTGTTTGTAGAGTCCTAATGATATTGAAACCCTCTCCTTTCTCCTTTCTCCCTTTCTTGTTCAGTCACTTGTGGGTGTTTCCACTCTTTCTCTTTCTCTTCAGCTACTTTCAGAAGTGCTTTTCCTGTACTCTCCCCCCTTTCTCTGTCCTCTCTCCACAAAAATAGCTCCCTACTCTCTGCAGCTTCTCTCTCCCCTAGTTCACCTCTCCATGCCATGTACCTGCCAAATTCTGTGGCTCAAGTTATGCAGATTGTTGTGTTAATCCTCAGGTCAATTTTTTAAGGTGCAAATGGTTTGTGCTAATCTAGCTGCATTTTAGGGATGAGAGAAGCAGAGAATTTTCATGCTGCCCTGCCATCTTGGCCCTTCCCCCCAAGACTCTTAAATACAGAAAACAAACTGCAGGCTGCTGGAGGGGAGGTGGGTGGGGGATGGGTTAAAAGGGTGATGGGCATTAAGGAAGGCACTTTTTGGAATGAGCACTGGGCATCATATGTGAGATGAATCACTGGGTTCTACTCCTGAAGCCAAGACTATACTGTATGTTAACTAACTTGAATTTAAACAACTAAATAATAAATAAGTAAATAAATAAATAAGTAAAGATATAAAGACAGAAAGACAGACAGAAAGACCGAAAGACAGGCCAAAAAGCACCTTGGCCACCCATGTTGCACGAGCTTAAGAGTCCATCACCAAAAAGCTCGCCCAGGACCTGATGTCTCAATTGTAGTCATTTGGGGCATGGAGAAAAAGGTTGTCCTGAAAGGTCTTGTATTAACCCAAGTTCATCTTGAAGAATCTGAGTAGCTTCTGTGGGTAGCACTGGGTAGACTGCCTAGCATAATCAATGTACTTTCTCAATAGCTGGTACCGAATGGATCTGTTGTTGCTCCAGGAACCACATTTAATCTTTCTGATAAGGGTTACAGCAACCACTTCAAGTGCAGAAGTATTTCAATCTTGACTATTCATGTAAGGTACCATAGCACTGCTGACAGTTCTTTGCTTTCTATATCTTACTGCAATCACCAGTTCAGAGAGTAAGTGGTCATGACCCTTATTTGGGGTGTCATCTGCACATTTTTGGCTTCCTACAAATAGCACTAATACCAACCTGCTTTAACAAATTCGTGACCAAAAATGATGGTGAGCTGACAAATAAGTCTAAACATGTTTTCTTCAGCTTGAATCTCTTGGATGGCATAAAGGTTTTTAAGGGAGAATTCCATCAATGGTCCATGCATTTATCCATCCTTGGAAGCCTTTGTTTTCTGTCCTTTCCTACTGATAACAGAATTTGCTTCAATGTACAAAAGGAATCTTCATCATTTGACACTTTAACTACTCATTTTCCTTAATTCATTCAGTTCCATGCCTGTTTGAATGCAGTTTTCCCATTAGTCCTGGAAATTACCAGAGACCTGTAGTTGTCAAAATCCCTTCTATGAATCTCTTTAAAGTTGAAACACATTTGCAAGAGCATCAGAGCACAACAATAACTGTAAATGACAAAAAAAGGGGCCCAAAATGGCCATAGTTCATTACAATGTCATTGACAAGGAAATTTGGTTATTTCTCTGACACACAATGCTTCAATAGTTACATTAGGATATATCAAAATGTTAGGAATTTCTGGAACAGTTATAGCATTCACCCACACAATATAACCTATGAAGGTTTATCATCACTTTTTTGACAATGCTTTGCATATAATTTGACATTTAACCTACCAAATAAACAAGCCTAATTAGTTAAAAAGACTTCATTTAGAAGGTAAATTTTAGGAAGTGTGTCGGAAAAATCAGAGGTTTTCAACGTTTTTTTTTTTTTTTAATTTATTTTTGGGACAGAGAGAGACAGAGCAT
>NW_026057588.1:2183012-2209770 GCF_023721935.1 Panthera uncia | reverse complement strand
ACGGGGGAGGGGCAGAGAGAGAGGGAGACACAGAATCGGAAACAGGCGAAAAATCAGAGGTTTTAAAGCACATGCCTAAGTAAGATTACAGGTCATTACAAAACTTAATTATCTATTATGCCAAGGTGACAATAAGAGATTCTAAAGGCAAATGCACAGGGTTACATAGTTGTTTAAAAAAACATATCTCTTTTAATATTGAGAAGATTCAACTTTAATCAAAGACCAAATAAAGACAAAATATTAAAACCTTGTTTTTACAGGCACATTATAGATAAAGAAAAATTTCTGTTTACAATTTTGACCAGTAATCTAAGTAAACTCATTTTAACAGAGAGAAAAGCCAAATTCCAATTTTTTACTGGTGTACTTCTGATATTAAAACTCATTTATTCCAATAAGATCAACTTTATTTTTTAAATTTATGCAGTCCTTCCTTTTTCTTCGCTGTCATCTTGCATGTTGATACATACACTTATTGAGGGAAGGACATCCAGAGCACTGCATGGATCTCAGTTATTGTGGGGGATGCTGTGATGTGCCAACTAGAATCTTCACCATGAGTGAAGGACCCTCAGCTGTTGGAATGCTGCCAACAGTTCTCAATGTCAGACACCATCAGATTGCCTGGCTGAAGATAGCTGCTTTGCATGCTCTCTTCCCGGGTGGTCACATGCAATGACTGTTATGAAAGCCCATTGCTTTTGCCCCAATTTAGGATGGGTCTGAAGGGTAATCCAACTTTTGAGATTCCTCAGAGAATCAGCTTAGGCTTCTGTTGATATTGTATCACTGCTCAACTTCTCTCTCACTACCCTTTCTCTTCCCCAGGTAGTGGTCACTCCCTAGTAAACTTTTTTACACACCATTCTCCATAATCTCAGCCAGTCCTGACCAGGCACAAAATTCCTTTTCAAAGATTCACTTCTCATAAACCTTCTACAACTTTCCATTTTACATCATTCAGATTTTTTCCTAAGCTTTCCCTCTTTAGAGGAGAAAGTTTTTCCTACTTCCTTGCATATGGAATTTCCCTTATTATTTCCAGTAGGCTTTCTTTTAAGTTTACTTATTTTGAGAGAGAGAGAGAGAGAGAGAGAGAGAGAGAGAGAGAGATGAAGAAAGAGAATGAGTGGAGGAGGGGCAGACAGAGAGGGAGAAAGTGAAATCCCAAGCAGGCTCTCCACCACCAGCACAGAGCCCAACAAGGGGTTCCATCTCATGAATTTCAAGATCATGGCCTGAGCTGAAATCAAGAGGTGGATGCTTAACCAACTGAGCTACCCAGGCACCCCTCCAGTAGTATTAATTACTACTTGTTCTTGGATTACTCATAAAACTTCACAAAGCATTAGACAAAGTTTAAAGTTTTTTTTTTCTTTTCTAACAAATTTTCCAATGGAAATAACATCAACTTACTTGAGTTTTAGTAAGTATAGGCAGAATAAGTTTTATATGTTATGTTGATAACTCTAAAGTCATGTCCATTTTTAAAAAAATCTTTTATTTATTTTTTGGGAGAGAGAGACAGAGTGTGAGCAGGGGAGGGGCAGAGGGAGAGGGAGACACAGAATCCAAAGCAGGCTCCAGGCTGCAAGCTGTCAGCACAGAGCCTGATGCGGGGCTCGAACTCACGAACTGCGAGATCATGAACTGAGCCAAAGTCGGATGCTTAACCGACTGGGCCACCCAAGTGCCCCTAAAGTCATGTCCATTTTAATTAAACCAACAACTTTAAATTAGCTTTAATACTGGATATTATCCAAGATCACAGGAAAAACATTTGGATTAGTTTCTATCTTTCTGAGTTTTAGAATGCCTAATTCTTTTTTATTAAATATATTTATTTTAATTCAAGTTAGTTACCATACAATGTAGTACTGGTTTCGGGAGTAGAACCCAGTGATTAATTGATCATTTACATATAACACCCAATGCTCACCTCAACAAGTGCCCTCATTAATGCCAATCATCCATTTAGCCCACCCCCCACCTACCTCCCCTCCAGCAACCCTCAGTTTGTTCTCTGTATTTAAGAGTCTCTTATGGTTTGCCTCCCTGTCTGTTTTTATCTTATTTTTCCTTCCCTTTCCCTATGTTCATCTGTTGTGTTTCTTAAATTCCATATATGAGTGAAATCATATATTTGTCTTTCTCTGCCTGTCTTATTTTGCTTAGCATAATACATTCTAGTTCCATACACGTTGTTGCAAATGGCAAGATTTCACTCTTTTTAATCGTTGAGTAGTATTCCATTGTGTGTGTGTGTGTGTGTGTGTGTGTGTGTGTGTGTGTACACCACATCTTCTTTGTCCATTCATCAGTTGACGGACATTTGGGATCTTTCCATAATTTGGCTATTGTTGACAGCCTAATTCTTACAAGAACTTACATTTAAAACAACTAAATAGAACTCTTTTACAAATAAGCTTTAGCAAGACCATCTGGAGGTAGAGAAAATATTTCATATTCACAACATACTTGGAAACACATACAAGATGCAAACAAAATCTTAAAGGCTCTATTTCCAAATATCTCCCTTTTACAAGAGAAACCTAACTGCAAGACAGTATTATAATATATGGATCCATTAATTGGTAACTTTTTGAGAGGTGGGGAGAGAGAGAGAATAAGCGGGGGAAGGACAGAGAGAGGGAGACACAATCAGAAGCAGGCTCCAGGCTCTGAGTTGTCAGTGCAGAGTCTGACGCAGGGCCACAATTCAGCAACCACAAGATCATGACATGAGCCGAAGTCCAACATTTAACTGACTGAGCCACCCAGGTGCCTCTAATTGGTCATTTTTTTCCAGAGTCTAATGAATATCATGGCTAAGCAGTGTTCCAAAAACTGATTGCCCAATTTTGGAGAATAAACCTGAAGGGCTGTATGTGGGGATCAAATCATCATTTCCCATTTTCCAATTAGGACACAGCTGGTTTTATTCAAAGATACCAAAAGCTGCAGCAACAAACAAACCAAATGAAGCCCAGAATGCCTCTGTGAGCATGGGTTTCTCTCCAAAAGTCAAGGCTTCATCAACTGAACCAAACAGCTTCCTCATCAGCCTTTTCCCCCCTGTTTTATACAAATTAACATTCAATCAAACGGAATCTTCCCCAAATAGATGGGGCTCCAGGGGGCCCTCCAGTAAACTACATACAGTAATACCCTTAAACAGCCAAGGGAAAGCTAAATTTAATGGAAAGCCTTGACAAATTCTGGTACGTACTGGGGTTACACTGTCTACTTTAATTCCCCCTCTCATAGGCCAACAACATCTCTAGCAGTGAAAAAGTTTGCATAGAGGGATTGTCTCATAAAATTCAGAGAAAATTTCTATACCAATCAGTACAAGTGACTCTAGGGTCTTTCAATGAAAAACATTCCATTTTCCTGTACGATACAGCCCCAATCAATCTATTAGGCAGAGATCTTTCTAAATTAAAAGGGCTAATCTGTTGCCTTCAGTGGAGCTCTCACCTTAGTTTCCTGACTGACCTATACCCATATTCTTCATAATTTTCTTTGATATAGAAGAGGAAAAATTCCAACAATACTTCTCTAATTTAATCGAGGTGTTCAAAAATCTGACCCTTCCAATGCTGATTAAAGAGAATAAAAAGTGTAAAGCCTATAAGAATTCAGATAGATGTAGGGCGCCTGGGTGGCTCAGTGGATTGAGCATCCAACTTTGGTTATGGTCATGATCTCCTGGTTCCTGAGTTCAAGCCCCACATCAGGCTTTTTGCTGTCAGTGCAGAGCCCACTTCATATCCTCTGTCCCCACTCTCTCTCTCTCTTCCCCTTCCCTGCTCTCTCTCTCTCTTAAAAATAAATCAACATTAAAAAAATCCTCTTAACTCTGAATTAATTTCTCTGCACGCAGAGTAACCTGCTTTCACCACCTAACACTGTAATCTTACTAATCCTGCCATGTCACTACCCCTGATGAAGGTGAGTCCCATGACTGTGGGGTAATAATGTCCCATTTCATATACCACATCCTGATTTGAGACATCACATTAATTAATTCTGATCTATTTTTGTTTGTTGGTGGGTCACACTGTAAAAAAAAACAAAGATAATTTCCAGGTTGGTTATGCTGTTATCACCCAATATGAACTACTTGAGAAGAAAAATCTCCTACAGGCTAAATCAGCCCAACAAGCAGAGCCCTATGCCCTTATCAGAGCATGCCAGTTATCGAAAGGCCAAATTCCTAATATTTATACTGATAGCCAATATACCTTTGGGGTCATCCGTAAATTTGGAATGTTATAGAAACAAAGGGTTTTCTTACAACCACTGGGACCCCAATCAAAAATGTACAACATGTAGGGCACTTGGGTGCCTCAGTTGGCTAGGCATTGAACTCTTGATTTTGGTTCAGGTCATGAGCTCATGGTTCATGGGTTCGAGCCCCACATTGGGCTCTGTGCTAACAGCAATGAGCCTGCTTGGGATTCTTTCTCTCTCCCTCTCTCTCTGCCCCTCCCCAACTGGTGTGCACCCTCTGTCTGTCTCTCTCTCTCTCAAAATGAATTAAAAACTTTTTAAAAAAATGAATGGGGCGCCTAGGTGGCTTAGTTGGTTAAGCATCCAAGTTTGCTTCAGGTCATGACCTCACGATTTGTAAGTTCAAGCCCCGCGTTGGGCTCTGTGCTGACAGCTCAGAGCCTGGAGCCTGCTTCAGATTCTGTGTCTCCTTCTCCCTCTGCCTCTCCCCCACTCACGCTCTCTCTCTCTCTCTCTCTCTCTCTCTCAAGACTAAATAAACATTAAAAAAATGTTTTTAAAAGGACATGCAAATGACCTTCTTACTGCTATTCTCCTACCTTCTGAAATTGTTGTCATCAAAATTAAGGCTCACATTAAACAGACTACACCTAAGTACCAAGGAAATGTCCTAGCTGACTGTCATGCAGAGGCAGCAGCAACAGAATCTGTAAAAGTTGCAATTATCCACATGTGGATTAAGGCCATTCTCCAACAACAAAAAATGACCTCTTGCTGCCAGAGTTTTGCCATCCTGATGTTCCTGTGACATGACAATAGTCTGCTCCCTGATCAGAAAAATTAAGATAGGACAATGGTTGCAAATTCAATAAACGGTTAGGGCCATGGGAACCCAAGACAGCTGCTTGGTTCTTCCCAGCTCCATGGCAAATCCTTTTGTTTATTTGTTTTTACATTCCTTCATCAGCCAAGGTGTGTTCAAGATGACTCAGTTATAAGTAAACATCGGTGGGTAGACTTCTACAAAATTGCAAAAACAGTTTACCATCAACATCTAATACTGGACAAACTATTTTCCCCGCAGAGGCCTCAAACTCCTCCCTCTATATCTCTTGATTGCCCACAGCTGGAGTTCATTCAATTGCCACCTAGTATGGGTTGTCAATATGTCCTTATTATATGTATGTTTTCCAAATGGGTTGAAACCTTCCTCTGCCACAAAGCTGATGCCCTCATAGTGGCAAGGAAACTGTTAGAAAATGTTTCCTACATGGGGTATACCTTCCATAATTTCCAGTGACTGAGACATCCACTTCACTGGGAAAATCTTATAAGCTTTAATGAGTGCCATTCAAACCTTCTGGAGTTATCACTATCCATCAGGCAATGTTGAGAGAACTAATGGAATCCTAAAACTTAAAATATCTAAGCTTGCTGAAAGTACTGGACCCCCTTGGCCTAAGGTGTTGCCTCTGGCTCTGCTGACTATTTGCAGTACCCCTCTTGGAAAACATAGACTCATTCCATATGAAATAGTCACCAGTAAACCAGTGTTTATTGGCTGATCCCACATTCTGCTGATCCCTTGTTATCTCATACTAATATAACCAGTGATTCTAAGTTTTTCGTGTCTTATGCTAAAACCTATCACCAAAAGGTTAAAGAATCTTTCCCTGTTTCTAATTCCAATGATCCTGTTAGTCATAGTCTGGAGCCTGGTGACTGGGTATTTGGAAACATCACAAATGTTTCTCTAGAGAAAAACAGCTCTAGAGACCCATTGGAAAGGACCTTTCAAGTGCTCCTGACCGCCAACACTAATTCAAAACTAGCTGTAATTGAGCCTTAGATACACATCTCACAGCTAAAGTCACCAGCTGACATCTGGTCCTATACAGACGCTGTAGACCTCCAAATAAAATCAACAAATAAGAGAAGCAGCTGACATTGAAGCAGACTGCTTCCGTCCAAGATGCTGGATCAAGACTTCATACTTTAAGCATGAAATCTTTTATTCTTCACTTTTTTTCCTTTACTCTGGCATTGATCTGGAAAGATAACACGTTTATTAGTAACTCCCAGGCCACTGCTAAGGTTGGGGGGTGGGTAACGTTTTCAGGCTGCTGGATTTGTCATCAAAGATACCAGTCTTCCCATGAGACTGGAGACCTCCTAGTTCTCCCTGTGACCAATTACTCTTCTATTCTATTTGTAAATGCAAACTACAATCAACCCCCCTCTACCCCTACTGCCCCTTAAGAAGTCTCTTACCAAATTCCACTTTTGTGTAAAGAACAACCTGTGCCTTGTTTTTACCTTCCTTCAATTATAACTGTATGTACCAAATTAGGCACAAATACTTCATATAAATCTTAGTATGTTTGTACCATCACCTTCCCTTGATTATCTATGTCAGATCTGCCCCTACTCACTAAAAGATCTCACCAGCAGTAAACATCCTTGCAAGGTATTTAGAAAGACTCACTCTTTTAGGCTAGGAGATTTTCTTTCCATATGTGCTAAATGGCTCCTGGGGCATCTGGGTGGCTAGTCGGTTAAGCATCCAGCTCTTGATTTCAGCTCAGGTCATGATCTCACAGTTCATGGGTTCAAACCCCATATCGGGCTCGGCTCTGGCAGCATGGAGCCTGCTTGGGATTTTCTCTCTCTCTCTCTCTCTCTCTCTCTCTCTCTCTGCCCCTCCCCTGCTCACATTCTTTCCCTCTCTCTGTCTCTCTCTCAAAATAAATAAATAAATAAATAAATAAATAAACTTAAAAAACAAAAACAAAAACCTAAATGGCTCCTGGCTTGAATGGGTAGACACAGCAATCCCTACAAATGAATCCATGAACAGTACCACTTTTTTTTTTCCAAATTTTATCTAAATCCTAGTTAACATACACTGAAATATTGTTTCAGTAGAATTAACTGATCACTTACATACGACACCCAGTGCTCATCATAACAAGTGCCGTCCTTCATACCCATCACCCATCTAGCCCATCTCCCACCCACTGCAGTACACTTCAAAGAGAACAGTTTGTGCACTGACAGGGTTTGTCTTTCCCTGTGAATGTTATCATTCTCCTTGGGCCTATGAACGCCTAGATAGCTAGCACACAGCAGGCAATCCCTCTTAGGCTATCTAACTGCTTGTTTTCACAAGCAAACTAAGGCATCTTCTTGATCAACTTCCTTGGCTTCACATTGTCAAGACAGACCTACAAGGAGGTATTCATGACTCAGGATTTGCTTCATTTGGCAGGGCCATACTTCCCTGGGTAGGAGTAAATGTAAAGGCAAATGTGATCAGAAAGCCCTTACCTCTGGTAGACATCATAGAATTTGTGCTAAGACAATAGCTTCTGAAAAAGATCTTTAGACTCTCTAACCAAAGTTGTTCTTAATAATAAAAGAGCTCTGGGCGCCTGGGGGGCTCAGTCAGTTAAATGTCCAACTTCGGCTCAGGTCATGATCTTGCAGCTCATGAGTTTGAGCCCCACATCAGGCTCTGTGCTGACACAGAGCCTGGAGCCTGCTTCGGATTCTGTGTCTCCCCCTCCTCTCTCTCTCTGTCCCCTCCCTCACTCTTTCTCAAAAATAAACATTAACTTTTTTTTTTAATAGAAGAGCTCTTGATTATCTTCTACCTGAGCAAGGAGTTGTCTGTGCTGTGGCTAACACCACCTACTATAACTGGGTTAACACCTGCAGAAGTTGAACTCAATTAGTTAACTTCAAAGAACAAGCCACTTGGTGGCTTAAAAGGTGATTCCTTCCACAAGGACTTCCTCTGACTTATTTTGGTTGGCTTGGTGTTAGGGACAGTGGCTCCAAAGTGCACTCCAAACAATGGGTATTATCCTGCGTATAATAATCTCCCTGATATGTTGTAGTCTCTCAAAATTATGCCCTCACCGCAGTTAACAAGAAGCAACTCTTCTTCTCTCTAGGTTTCCGGGATCCCTTAGGGAGCCGCATTGCATTCTCTGATTGGTCAGCATGGAGAAAATCTCTGCAGCGGTCTCCACGGGCCCCCAACTACATTACCCAGAAGACCGCGCGCGGAGTTGAGCCAACGGAAGCATTTCCGCTGAAATTCATCGCTTATGTCGGGACTTCCGGTCTCCTCCCAGTGGTGGCTGCTTTGCTGCTCTAAGGTGTGTTCCGATTCTCCTGCGCCAGGATGGGACCAAGGTGATGGAAGAGAAATGGGCGCGTGGCAGAGAGGCGGGTTCGCAACTCGGCGACGCCGCCCGGGCTGCCCACTCCGGGGCCGGGACAGGGACTGCCGGCCCGGGTGTCTGCTCCGCTCACAGAGTCCGATGGAGGCAGCCGCGCGCAGGGACCCGGCTGAGGTAAACGCGTGGCCCCCGGGCCCTCCCCCTCCCCCCAGACCCTCCAGGCCCGAGCGCGGGGCGCCTGCTCGCGTCCTTGCGGCCCAGGTTCCGGTGTCCGGGCCGGGGAGGCGCTCTTGGGCGGGGGCTCCGTGTATGAGCGCCGGCGTGACGGAGTGCGGGAGCGGGTTACAGGGGGGCCGTCGCATGAGGAATCGGGGGTGTAGGACCCACCCTCTGCCCTTGGGGAACAGAGGGTGTGCAGCGCAGTCACTGCTGTAGTGGCGGGCTGAGGTGTGGTACCTACGTCCTGAGGGCGCTGAGACCAGTGAAAGATCGTGAACAGGAAGACACAAGTCCAGCCTTCCAAAGCCGCTCAGAGACCCCACTGGCATGTTCTCAGGGTTGTGGTTCCCTGTTAGTCTAAATTCCATTTCCCCAGTCCTTGAGTTTGGAGATCATGGAGAAACCCAAAGCCCAGGGACTGAAATCCATGTCAGGTTTTATATATATATTACCATTTCTTGCAACCAGTGCAAACAGGTGTGGAGCGTACTATGGGAGATGTACCAAGATGTGTAAGTTCTCAGGTAAAACTGAGCTGGGGATGGTCAGGAAACCACTAGCCTTTCTTTTGTGTGCGAACAAAGAGCAGGAGTGCAGAAGTCACAACTGGTATGGCTACCTGAGAAGCTGTGTGTCTGTCTACTCTGGAAGTGGTAAGAGATATGGATCAGAGGATGGATGGTAAGATATGTCTGGAATATTTAATGCTCTAAGGCTGAGGACATATTTATGAATTATACTTAGAACAAATGACATTTCTATAGCCGAGAATCCTTTTAAAATCATATGAAATATTAACATGGAAATTCAATAAAGTAAAAAATCAATGGTAATCCTGTAGGAAGCTTTCTCCCATCTAAACATTTAGAGAAAATATCTTAATGAAATATAAATAAAAAATTGAAAAATAAATACTAAGAAATGTGACAAAAGAATTGAAAGAAATTGGGGCGTCTGGGTGGCTCAGTCGGTTGAGCATCCTACAACGGCTCAGGTCATCTCATGGTTCATGACTTAGAGCCCCCTCATTGGGCTCTGTGTTGACAGCTCAGAGCCTGGAGCCTGCTTTGGATTCAGTGTCTCCCTCTCTCTCTGCCCCTCCCTGCCTCACGCTCTATCACTCTCTCCCAAAAATAAACACTAAAAGCTTTTTTTAAAAAAATTGAAAGAAACCTAAAAACTTATGGGAATTGTGAAAAGCAGACCTAAATAAAAATAGATATAAGCCATTTTTGATATAGGAAGATTAGATATTATAAATAAAATTACTAAAAGACAATTCAAACAAAAATGCTAATATTCCTGAGATTATTAAGTAAAATTGGGAGCCCAGAAATAAACCCACACTTATCTGATTAATCTATGACAAAGGAGGCAAGAACGTAGTATGGGGAAAAGACAGTCTCTTCAATCAATGGTATTGAAAATGGACACCTACATGCAAAAGAATGAACCTGAACCACGTTCTTTCACCATACAGAAACATAAACTCAAAATGGATTAAAGACCTAAATAGAGAACAAATCAGGAGACTATAGATGCTGGAGAGGATGTGGAGAAATGGGAACCCTCTTGCACTGTTGGTGGGAATGCAAATTGGTGCAGCCGCTCTGGAAAGCAATGTGGAGGTTCCTCAGAAAATTAAAAATAGACCTACCCTATGACCCAGCAATAGCACTGCTAGGAATTTACCCAAGGGATACAGAAGTACTGATGCATAGGGGCACTTGTACCCCAATGTTTATAGCAGCACTCTCAACAATAGCCAAATTATGGAAAGAGCCTAAATGTCCATCAACTGATGAATGGATAAAGAAATTGTGGTTTATATACACAATGGAATACTATGTGGCAATGAGAAAGAATGAAATATGGCCTTTTGTAGCAACGTGGATGGAACTGGAGAGTGTGATGCTAAGTGAAATAAGCCATACAGAGAAAGACAGATACCATATGGTTTCACTCTTATGTGGATCCTGAGAAATGTAACAGAAACCTATGGGGGAGGGGAAGGAAAAAAAAAAAAAAAAGAGGTTAGAGTGGGAGAGAGCCAAAGCATAAGAGACTGTTAAAAACTGAGAACAAACTGAGGGTTGATGGGGGGTGGGAGGGAGGAAAGGGTGGGTGATGGGTATTGAGGAGGGCACCTTTTGGGATGAACACTGGGTGTTGTATGGAAACCAATTTGACAATAAACTTCATATATTGAAAAAAAAAAAAAAAAAAAAAGACCTAAACAGAAGACCTGAAATCATGAAACTACTAAAGGAAAACAGGCAGTAATCTTGTGTACTCAGCAATACTTTTCTGAATATGTCTCTGTAGATGAGGAAAACAAAAGCAAAAATAAATAGGACTAAAACTAAAAACCTTTTGCATAGCAAAGGAAACCATCAACAAAAATGCAAAGTCAAGCTACTGAATCAGAAAAGACATTTGCTAATGATATATCCAATAAGGAGTTAATATCCAAAATTTGTAAAGAACTCACATAGCTCAACACCAAAAAGCTCCAAATCAATTAAAAATTTCCAGAAGACCTGAATGGAAAGTTTTCCAAGAAGACATACAGATGGCATGGGGCACCTGGATGGCTCAGTTGATTAGGCATCTGACTACGGCTCGGGTCATGATCTCACAGTTCGTGTATTCGAGCCTCGCGTTGGGCTCTGTGCTGACAGTGCAGAGCCTAGAGCCTGTTTTGGATTCTGTGTCTCCTCTCTTTCTGCCTTCCCTCCCTTGCTCACACTCTCTCTCTCAAAAATAAATAAACATTAAAAAATTTAAAAAGTAGACATACAGATGACAAACAGACACATGAAAAGATGTTCAATATCACTCATCATCGGGGAAATGCAAATCAAAACCACAATGAGACATCACCTCACACCAGTCAGAATGGCTAGTATCAAAAAGACAAGAAGCAAGTGTTGGTGAAGATATGGAGAAAAGGGAACGCTCCTGCAGTTAATGGGAATGTAAGTCGGTGAAGCTACTCTGGAAAGCAATATGGAGGTTCCTTGAAAAACTGAAAATAGAACGATACAATCCAATAGTTCCACTTCTGGATATTTACCTGAAGAAAACAAAAGCACTAATTCAAAAAGATCTGTGCATCCCTGCATTTACTGCAGCATCATTTACAATAGACAAGATATGGAAGTAACTAAAGTGTCCATTGATAGATGAATGGATAAAGATGTGGTATATATACACAATGGACTGTTACTCAGCCATAAAAAAAAAATGGAATCTTGCCATTCACGACAGTGTGTATGGATGTAGAGGGCATTATGCCAAGTGAAATAAGTCAAAGAAGGACAACTACCATATGATTTCACTTATGTGTGGGATCTAAAAAACAATACAACAAAGGAGAGAAACTGAATCATGGAAAATTAGTGGTTGCCAGGGAGGAAGGAGAAGAGGGATTTGCAAAATAGTTGAGGGGGATTGATTAGTACAAACTTCTCATTGTAAAATAAGGAAGTCAGAGACATGAAAATACAGCATGGGGAATACAGTCAATAATATTGTAATGACTTCGAATGGTGACAGATGATAACTACACTTATGGTGAGCGTTTCATGATGTATGTGTCAAATCACTATGTTGTACCTCTAATATATTACATGTCAACTATACCTCAATTAAAAAAAATTTTTTTTAATGTATTTTAATGGGTAGTAAATGGGGATACCTGGGTGGCTCAGTTGGCTAAGCGTCTGACTCTTGATTTCAGCTCAGGTCATGATCTCACCTCATGGTTGGTAGCTTCAAGCCCTATGTCAGGCTTCGGGCTGACAGCACAGAACCTGCTTGGGGTGCCCTTCCCCTGCTTTCTCTCTCTCTCAAAATACATAAATAGTAAATGTAACTTTATTGAGAAACCTTACATTTATATCTAGAAACTTATTCTAGAAGGAAAACCAGAATGGGTTAGTGGTACACAGTATACAGCCTGGGAACACCTCTGACATCTACATACTGGTAAACGTCTAGAGACATACACGTATTAAATTTGATTATCAATTTGTAGAGAAAATAATGAAATAAATATTAAGATGGATTTTGCAAATGAGAAGGAAAAAATATCAGTTTATATCTCAGTTCAAATAGAAAATTAACTGCGCCAATCCTAACATGAAAACAAAAAGCCTAAGATTATTTAAAAAATTTTTAAACAAAACTGCACTTGAAATATTCAAGTCATGGGATGCCTGGGTGGCCAGTCGGTTAAGTGTCTGACTTAAGCTCAGTTCATGGTCTCACCATTGGTGAGTTCAAGTCCCACGTCAGGCCCTGTGCTGACAGCTCAGAGGCTGGAGCCTGCTTTGGATTCTGTATCTCCCTCTGTCTCGGCCCCTCCCCTGCTCACACTCTGTCTCTCTCTCTCTAAAATAAATAAACATTTAAAAAATTGTTTTAAATGTCCAAGTCGTTACAAAACAAGATCTCAATTTAAAGCCACAAAATATGCTTTTCACTTTTTAAAAATAAAAATATATGCAAAATACAAAAATACAACTAAAAAATTAATCACAAAAATAACACAGAATGTAAAACAGAACTGATATTTTCAGTATTCACACAAGCCATAAAATATTAGGCAAAAATTTAAAACAATTTTTTGTGGAAACTATCCAATATATGGAGATACACACACACACACACACACACACACACACACACACCTACACAAAAATTTCATTTTGATTTCATTTTGATTTAAAAACTTCCCTTTAACCCATTCAGAGCTAAAGTAGACTGAAAATTTTAAATGTTTCAAAAACATCCTAATTGTAGAAAACTTATAGAATACTTAATACTTTATCACTTACACTTTTACCAGCCACATTTCACTGAATTTTTAAAAAATGTATTTGGAAGCTTTTCAGTGCACTCAAATGAATATTCATTAAAATAAGAATGCTTTTTGTTTTTCCAACTGTCATCTGTTGTTTACATCATATTAAACAATATAAATTTTAAATAAAACCTGCATTGAATTTTTAGGAAAGAAAAAAAGTGATCCTTAACGAACCCAGAAGGTAACTATGAAAAGAATCTCTGGTGTGGAATAACACACCTTTATAATAGTACTCATCATTTTGCATTTAAGCATCATGAATTTGTTTTAAGAGGGTGTGAGGAGAATTAATTCAGCAGTTAGGGCAAGTAGAGGTCCAGAAGAAGAGCTCTCCCAGTATATATGAAAATGAATCAAAATATTTCTGTGATAATCCACCAATTGACAAGCATGCTCTTGGCTTCAGTTATAAAGTGATTCAGAAGAGAAAATAAACTAGGTCATATATAGATGGATTAGTCAAAGTTCTACAGTAAACATTGATTTATGGGGCACTCTATAGAACAAACAAAACTAGGGTATTACTAATGCAATATAAATGCCAATAAATCAGAGTTAAGCACAGTGAGAGAACTGTGAAAAGGAAAGTTATGGAAATATTCATATTAAAAACTTGATATAAAACATCATATACAAGCTCAAAGTCCTATGGGATTCCAGCATGATTAAGTGCTCAGGGTTTTGTTACGTTTATTGATGCTCCCAGGAGCTCAAGTAAACCCCATCATCGCTTCTATGTCATAGTCAGCAAACAGGCTCAGGGGGCCCTAGCTAGTTGCTCAGATATTCCTAGCTGGGGAATCCACACCAAGACCTTGGTATTGTGCAGACCCTCCTCCCTACAGGTGGGTTTTGGGGACTGATTTGGATCAGGGGCTTCTGGGCTTCTGAGACACCCCATTTCTTTCCAGCACACACGTGGGAGCATAGGCATCTGGTGGTAACTGGGACAGCTACAGGTGCCTGGCTCTAGGATGCCCCCTACAGATGGAGCTATACAGGAATGGACACAGCTCTTCACATCTTCCAAAGGACCAGGGGTGGGGCAGCTCCTAATCCCCATTATACATAAAAGAAAACTGAGGCCCCCAATGGGCGCATTTGCCTGTGGGTCTTTATTATGGCCAGGAATCCAAGAATTAAACATAGGCAGCTTGGACCAGGACCTGGGGAGTGTGATCAATGACCTCTACATCACCACCACTCCACCCTCCACCCCGCCAGGTTTTGGGACTCAAAGTAAAGTCTAACCCAGCCCATCCTGATGTAATGTTATCGCCCACCTGCTCCAGCCCACCAACCAATGGTCACCGATGGTGATAAAGCAGGAAAATGGGTAAACCACTACAAAGAAAGGCTTTATTGTATTCCTCAATGACTGGACTTAAGAATGTGATGGAGAATATGTTAATGCAGAAAAAATTTAAAAGGGTACAGCATAAGTGTCCATCCCATTGTGAATTGTGCACACACACACTTGTTTCACTGTCCTGTTTCTTAAAGGAAATAGTCAAAGCTCAAAGAATAGGAAAAAGATGTGCAGACATGTTACCAAAGATGTAGACAGCAAATGAACGTTGGAAAAAATGCCCATTGTGAATCCTTACAGAAATGCAATTTAAGCAGAAAGTGAGATAACACTAAAAACTTATTAAAAGGACTAAAATTAAAATGATTGTCCAAACAGAGGAAATGGAACTCTGAGACACTGCTGGGAAGATGCACAATGTAGAATCAAAAGTAAAACATTTACCTACCCTGTGACCCAGACATTACACTCTAAGTTACTGACAGAAGATCAAGGAAACATACATTCACATAGAGAGCACTAATGTTTATACTAGCCTTATCTTCAGTAGTCAAAATCTAGAAAAAAAGAAAATCCTCGTACACTGATAAATGGATAAACTGGTATATCCAAAAATATTACTCGGCAAAAACGAATAAAACCCACTACTCACATAGCATCATTGAGGAGTCTCAAAGTAATTGTGACACATAAATTCCAAACATAAACTCAATCTGTCTATTGTAGGAGAAACAAATGGTTACCTACAGAGGTGGGAGATGCAAGGATTATAAAACGACCAGAGTAAACATACTGTGACAGATATGGTTATTATCAAGACTATGATGATGGCTTTAGAGGTTCAGAACTATGTCAAAACTTATAAAATTATACTTTAAATATATGCAGGTTAGTACATGTAGGCTGTATCTTGAATAAAGCTCAAGATAGATTGTCCCACTCTTTTTGGAAAACAGGTTTGGCAACCTGTTTGGCACACTGACTCCACCAATCTTCCCCACGCCTATGGGGTATCACCTCAGTGGCAGCAAATGTGGAGAACAGTGAAGAATATTTCCATACAAGTCAACAGGAATGCTCCACATCCCAGGAATATAGATCCTCCTTTATCTTTTTTTTCTTTTCCTGTCTGTGTGATAACGGCTTTGAGGCAAACATCACAGAATCCACAAAACCTTTTGATTTTAATTTTTATTTTTTTCTCTGACAATTACTTTAGCTACATAAGATAAATGTGCCCGGAGGTCCTGAGATTTGTGTACACACTGATCCTGCAAAGTCATGGTCACAGAAACTTTCCTGGACACATTTTTAGAAGAGGCACGTTCCATCAAGTTGGCTGCAGTTTCCTCCACTCCCTATTAAGCCAGTGTTTTTTATGAATTATGGTTTCCCCAGATGCCTGTGGTCTTACAACCAGTGACCCTGGCCCAATGGATTGTGGACATCAGGGCACATGGCTGTTTGCAGAGCTGTGGAAGAAAACACCTCATCAGTACTGACATCCCCTGTGATAGCTCCTCTGAGTAAGTGAAAAATTCATGCTGCTTTCAAAAGCCTCTGAGGGTCTCACACTTGTCCCCTGCTTGGGGTCATCACTGAGACTCCTAAAACACAAAGCATCCAGACCTCAAATGAAAACCAGAAAGCCCTACAGTTTTTCAGAGGTTGTGGGGCAGTGATAAAGATTTGGTCAAGGCTGGCAAGCTACTTTCTGCCATCATCCTCTCCCTCCTCAGGCATGGACAATTTGAGACTCCTAAAAAGTTCACCCTCTGATGGCTGTTGAGCCCAAATCTGTTTATAAACTACCCCACAGAGTAAGTAGAACATTCAAGATTAAAAAGGATTTAAAAAGTAAGGCCCTGAGGGGCACGTGGGTGGCTCAGTTTGTTCAGCATCTGACTTTGGCTCAGCTCATGATTTTATGGTTTGTGGATTTGAGCCCCACATAGGGCTCTGTGCTGACAGCTCAGAGCCTGGAACCTGCTCCAGATTCTCTCTCTTGGCCCTCTCCCACTCGTGTGTGCTCTCTCTAAAAAATAAACATTAAAAAAAAAAGGGCCTTGATTATTGTTTAAGCCAAAGCAATGTGCAGCAGACCACTCTCAAGTTTGTGACTTGGAAACTGGAAAAACATCTCACAAGTATCACAGGAGACCATCATGTCCCTGAAAAAGGTAGTTATTCTCTGTAAGCTGCCAGCCAAACTCATATTCTCTGGGTCATCAATGATTCAGGTTCAGACCGAAGGTAGTCAAGGAGATGGGGAAGCTGACCCCTAAGGGCTCAGGTTACTCTTAATTTGCTCCAATTCATGAGAACAAAGGTCAGCCTCCCTGAACAAACTGGTGGTGAACTAATGCACACCTTGGGGACCTGCCAGGCGGTAGAGGAGAACAGGCTTTGGGCACAAGATCTAGCTGTGACCTAAATCTGGAAAGAGCCCTGAACAGTATGGAAAGTGCAACATATTTACACAAGCTTAGGATGTCACTGAAACTTACAAGGGATCTCCCACTGAGCATGTTTAGATGTCTGAGATTCAGTCCAGATAGAGGACTCCTCAAAGCTCCCTCCAGAGTTATTACAGTGGATAGGAAATTGAACATTCTCCACACACCTAAGGCCTTTCTCTAGTGTGAACTCTCTGATGTTGAGAGAGTGTAGATTTTCGTGTAAAAAATTTCCCACATTCACTGCACTCATAAGGCCTTTCTCCAGTGTGACCTCTCCGGTGTTGACTGAATTGGGAACTATCCCTGAAGGATTTTCCACATTCGCTGCACTCATAAGGCCTTTCTCCAGTGTGAACTCTCTGATGATAACGTAGCTTGGAGCTAGAGATAAAAGATTTCCCACATTCACTACACCCATAAGGCCTGTCTCCTGCATGAACTCTCTGATGATAACGAAGAGTGGAACTGGAAGTAAAAGACTTCCCACATTCACTGCATTCGTAAGGCCTTTTCCCTGCATGAACTCTCTGATGGTAAGAGAGGGTAGCGCTACTGGTAAAAGACTTCCCACATTCACTGCACACATAAGGTCTTTCTCCTGTGTGAACTCTCTGGTGTCGGATCAGTATGGAGCTGTTGGTAAAAGATTTCCCACATTCACTGCACTGATAAGGCTTTTCTCCTCTATGAACTCTATGATGATAACCAAGGCCAGAGATAGATGTAAAGGATTTCCCACAAGCACTACACTCATAAGACCGTTCACTATTATGAATTCTCTGGTGTATTGACAGGGAAGATTTTTGGCTAAAAGTCTTCCCACATTCACTGCACTCATAAGGCCTTTCTCCCGTGTGAGTTCTCCGGTGTTTATTGAATTGTGATCTATCCTTAAAGGATTTCCCACATTCGCTGCACTCATAAGGTCTTTCTCCACTGTGCACTCTGTGATGATAACGAAGGCTGGCACTAAAGGTAAAAGATTTCCCACATTCACTGCACTTGTAAGGCCTCTCTCCCGTGTGAACTCTCTGATGGTAACGGAGGGTAGAACTGGAGGTAAAAGATTTCCCACATTCACTGCACTCATATGGCCTTTTACCTTCATGAACTCTTTGATGGTAACAAAGTGTGGAGCTACAGGTAAAAGATTTCCCACATTCATTGCACACATACGGTTTTTCTCCTGTGTGAACTCTCTGGTGTTGAATCAGGGTCCACCTATTATTAAAAGATTTCCCACATTCACTACACTTGTAAGGCCTTTCTCCTGTGTGAACTCTCTGATGTAAAATAAGGTTATTTCTTCGGATAAAGGATTTCCCACACTCACTACACTCGTAAGGCCTTTCTCCAGAATGAACTCTATGATGATAATGGAGGTCAGATCTAGAAATAAAAGATTTCCCACATTCGTTACACTCATAAGGCCTTTCTCCAGTGTGAACTCTCTGGTGATAACGGAGGGCAGAGCTAGTAGTAAAAGATCTCCCACATTCACTGCACTCATAAGGCCTCTCTCCAAGGTGACCTCGATGATGATACTGGAGGGTGGAGCTACAGGTAAAAGATTTCCCACATTTATTGCACACATACGGCTTTTCTCCTGTGTGAATTCTCCGGTGTCGAATGAGCGTCCACCTATTGTTAAAAGATTTCCCACATTCACTACACTCATAAGGTCTTTCTCCAGTGTGAACTCTGTGGTGATAACGCAGGCTGGAACTAAAGGTAAAAGATTTCCCACATTCACTACACTCATAAGGTCTTTCACCTGAGTGAACTCTTAGGTGTATAATGAGGTTATTTCTTCGGGTAAAGGACTTGCCACATTCACTGCACTCATAAGGCCTCTCCCCAGTGTGAACCCTGTGATGATAACGGAGAGCAGTACGAGTGATAAAGGATTTCCCACATTCACTGCATTCATAAGGCCTTTCTCCAGAATGAACTCTCTGATGATAACGGAGGTCAGACCTAGAGATAAAAGACTTCCCACATTCACTGCACTCATAGGGCCTTTCCCCTGTGTGAGATCTCTGATGATAACTTAGGGCAGAGATAGAGGTAAAAGATTTTGCACAGTCACCACACTTATAAGGCCTTTCTCCAGTTTGAACTCTACATGGAATCAACACTGAGCTCTGACTAAAAGATTTTGCACATTCACCACACATATAACTGTTTTCTCCACCGTGCCATCGCTGGGGATGAATGAGAACGGATTTGTGGCTTAAGGATTTCCCACATTTGCTGCACTTGTATTGCCTGGATCCGGAGTGAGTCTTTCCATGTTGACTGAGGGTTGAGCTTTGCCGAAGGGATTTTCCACATTCATCAAACTCGTGATGCCTTTTTCCAGTATGCAATCTCTGGTGGATAACAAATGAAGATTTGTACCTGAATGTTTTCCCACATTCACTGCACACAAAACACTGGTCCTGAGAAAGCGTGTGTTTGGGACCGAAGGCTTTCTTGCATTCTCCCCAGGTGTAATGACTTTTTCTGCTCTGTATAGTTGCCCTGCACTGGCTGATTGTGTTTGGCTTTTCTCCAGTATGAATGGCCCCTTGTTGCAGATGCCCCGAGCCAGGCAGGAAGTCTTTCTCAATCTCTCCACAGGTAAAGGGCTTTCCTGAATCATGGAATCCACAGCTCTTCACAAAAGAGGTCCTGTCCACACTGCTTCTGAATGGTTTCTCTCCCGTGTGCTGCTCTGGCTGCTGCTGAAAGTTTACGCCGAAATAAAATCGTTTTGCGCATGCCCCACACCTCAACAGTTTCTGGCTGCTTGGCTTTCCCTGGTGCTCACCCAGGCGGAAAACATCTCTCAAGACCGGACCGCACATGTCACAAGGGTGGGTCTTCCGGGAAGACAGAGCTGCCTTGGGCGTGCTGGCCTGTGACACACCTACAGAAACGCTCTGTTCAAGGGGTGCCTCCGCATCCTCTGCTCCACAGCAGCAACCTGAACGCAAAGAAACTCTCATGAAATACGTGGTGACTACAGTGAGGGGTAAGCCCGTCACTCATATGCACCTGTCTCGTGTAGGCACAAGTTTATGGGATGCTTTTCCCGACACAGGAGTTGGAATTCAGTTGTGCATTACTGGGATCCTAAGGTCACAGACTGGTGGATAACCCACCAGGGAAGGAAACAAAGACAGCATATGAGACAAGGAAGAGAGATGAGGACTACAACTCGTTTCTGTGCCAACGGTTTTTGGCAGGACCTTTGCCGCTGCTGATGAGATGCTGAGTAGAAGCATGCATCCAAGCCCACTAAAATCCAGCTGCAACAGATTAGCTGCTGTTCCATGTCATTGTAAGGACACGTGAATATCTCATGGCTAATGCTAGAGCACACAGAAAGAACACTGAGAGAAGTGGGTGAGATGAGGAGTCAGAGAGGTGATGATCATCACTGCACTAAAGTCATAGTAGAAACGATGAGAACCAAGAAATTGGCAAAGTGTCAAACCAGAGAAGAAAAAGGTAGTAATGAAGTGCGGCCAGTGGAAATGACATGAAAAGTGGGGGTGAATAAAGACAGGTTTCTGGTGTAATCTGAGCACATCCCTGATGGCACATTCTCTCCAGCCATTCACCAGGACCAGCCCATCCCTTCTCCCGCTGAGTCCACCTTGCCACATCTGGAGTCATGTCCATCCTGTAAGCCCTGTAAGTCCATCTTCTCTGTAAGCCCTGAGCAACTACATGGGACATGGATGATACAAGTCCTAAGGGAAAAACAGGACAAATGAATAGCCAGCCCTGTCCCAGGGCTGTCCACACAAGAGGCCTAGAAAAAAGAGCAAGGTAGATGATGTCAGCATGACAGCAGAGGAAACCAGCCTTTGACCTTAGCAGGCTTAGGAGTCCAATTAAGAGGGGCGGCTGGCTATCAACAATATCCAAATTATGGAAAGAACCCAATGTCCTTCGACTAATGAAAGATGATGTGGCATGTATACGTATGTACATACGTGTGTACACACACAGAGGAATATTACTCAGTGATCAAAAGGAATGCAATCTTGCCATTTGCAATAATGTGGTTGGAACTAGAGTATATTACGCTAAGTGAAATAAGTCAGGAAAGACAAATATTCTGTGATTTCATTCATATGTGGGATTTAAGAAACAAAACAGATGAACATAGGGGAAGGGAAGGAAAAATAAATAAGATAAAAACAGAGAGGGAGACAACCATAAGAGACTCTTAAATACAAAGAACAAACTGAGGGTTGCTGGAGGAGAGGTGGGCGAGGGTGGACTAAATGGGTGATGGGCATTAAGGAGGATGCTTGTTGGGATGAGCACTGAGTGTTATATGTAAGTGATAAATCACTAAATTCTACCCTTGAAACCATTATTACACTACATGTTAACAACCTTGGACTTAAATGAAATTTTTAAAACATTTTTAACAAGAGGGGCACCTGGGTGACTCAGTTGGTTAAGCATCCGACTCCTGATTTCAGCTCAGGTCATGATCTCACAGTTCATGGGACTGAGCCCCACGTTGGGCTCTGCACTGACAGCGTGGAGCCTGCAGGGGATTCTCTCTCTACCTCTCTCTCTGCCCTTCCCCTTCTTGCTTTCTCTAACACATTAAAAAAATATTAAAAAAGAGTCCAATTAAGACACAACAGCAACACAAGGGAGCACACTAAAAGGATCGATGGCGACACTGGCTTAGTGAAGACACCTGGAGAGACAGAAAATAAGGGTGGGCACTATATGTGTCAGCCAGAGGGGTGATGCCACTGCATTCTGCAGTGGCCTACTCTACAGGGGACCCCAGCAGCCACTGCTGCGAACCTCAACAAGTCCCACTACAGCTGTGGACTATCACAGGTTACACAGCAGAAGTGTCCAGGTGTTTGTAGACATGGACCCCAGATGTCTGCTGTGCAGAAGACCCTGGCAGCTTCTGCACTAACATGACCGACCATGGGGACCTGCCGGGGAATAATAACTGAGCTGCCCCCTCTGCCAAAAAAGGAGCTACTGCTCCACCCCGGGGAGCAGAGCTGGCACTCACATCAAACCCACACACACCCTGGACCCAAGAGATGCAACTGCTCCGTGGTTGCCCATATTCCATAACCTGACTCCATGGCTGTCACCTGAGTGCCCAAGCCTCAAGTACCAAAGCCATGGCCACTGTGGGCTAGCCAGCTCCTCAAAACCCAGAGACACTGTCTAAATGTACCATGCTCCTGTCACAGGTTCCATCAATGCTCAGTGTCCAACCGCATCTCACATAGCACACTCAACACTGCTGCAGACTATTTGGCATCTGGGACCCTAGAACTGCTAATGCTCTGTGTCAGTTCACACCCTAGAAACCAGACCTGTACCTGCTCCGCAGGTGCCTGCACATCAGACACCAATGCTACCACCACCACGAAGACACCCAAGAGCTGGACTGGGCATCAAGATGGTAACCCCATGGCCAAAATACTTCCTGTGGGAGAAAGTGTTTCTCTACTACTGTGGACACACAGAGCCTTAGCTATTGAGGACTCCTGCAGTCTTTGCTAACATTGATCTCAGATGACAGAGCTGCAGACACTAAGCCTCTTGGCCATCTTGTAGTGGGAACTGCCACACACAGGTAAAGATCTTCCCCACTAAAACCTTTCTGTAAAGTCTAGAAGTGACTACTCCATGAAATGTACAGACATCAATGCAAGGCTACAAGAAACACAAAAAAATCAAGGAAACAGAACACCCCCAAAGGAACACAGTAATTTATCCATCACCCTAACAAAATGCAGATCTATGAACTGTCAAAGAATTCAAAATAATTGTCTTAAGGGAGTTCACTGAGCTACAAGAAAATACAATTTAATGAAATAAGGAAAACAATTACAAAAGATTTTCAACAGACAGATACAAAAATATAAAAAAGAACCAAATTATGGCATACTATATTGTACACCTGAAACAAATATAACACTGTATGTTAACTATACTGGAATTTAAATTTAATAATAAAAAAAGTTATGGTGAAGAACACAATGAATGAAACAAACAAAAAAACACAAAAGAGAATCAGCAGCCAACCTGATCAATCAAAAGAATGAATCTGAAAAGAAAAAAAAAATCTGAAACTGAAGATACTTTTGAAATTATTCAAATTAGAAAAAAGACAACAAAAAAAATGAATAAGGAAAGTCTGTGTGGATTATACGTCATAAAACAATATTTGCATTATGGTGGTCCTGAAGGAGAAGACAGACAGACAGACAGAAAGGGACAGAAATCTGATTTAAACAGTCACAGATTATAAAATAATGGATGAAAACTTCCCAGATCTGGGGACAGACATGAACATACAGGTATATGATGCTCATAAGTCCCCAAAAAGATTCAAACCAAAGAGGACTTTACCAAGACACATTACAGGGGCACCTGGTTGGCTCAGTCAGAAAAGCATGAGACTCTTGATCTTGGGGTCATGAGTTCAAGACACATGTTGGATACAGAGATTACTTAAAAATAAAATCTTTAAAAAAAAAAAGAAAAAAGAAAAAAAGACGACACATTACAGTGACCCTTAAGAACAACATGGGTTCAAACTGTGCGGATTAATTTATAAGCAGACTTTTTCCAGTAAATACAGTAAAATACTATAAATGTATTTACTCTTCCTTATGATTTTAGCACATTCTTTTCTCTAGCTTACTTTATTGTAAGAATACAGTAGATGTATAATGTACAAAATATGAGTTAATTTATGTTATTAGTAAGGCTTTGGTGAAGAGTAGGCTAACAGTAACCAAGTTCTGGGAGAAGTCAAAAGTTATACATGGATTTTTGGCTGCATGGGGGTTAGCGCCCCTAACCCCTGTGTTGTTCAAAGGTCAAATATATGGGGCAGCTGGGTGGCTTCGGTTAAGAAGGCTCAGGTCATGATCTCACAGTTTGTGAGTTCAAGTCCCGTATCAGGTGAGCTGGAGCCCTGCTTCAGGTGAGCATGAACCCCAGGTGAGCCCCAATTCTCTCTCCCTCTCTCTCTCTATGCCCCTCGTGGGATTCTCTCTTTCTCTCTGCCCCTTGCTCACTTGTGCCTTCTCGCTCTCAAAAAAAAAAAAAAAAAAAAAAGTCAACTATATAATATCGAAATATAATGACAGAGAATTTGAAAGCTGTGGGAAGAGAACTTACACAAGGGAACCCCCCCAACCTCCATTAGGGTATGAGTAGTGTTCTTAGCTGTAACACTGAATACTAGGAGAGTGGCATGGTGTGTTCTATAAATGCTGAAACAAAGAAACTGCAAACCAAAAATACTTTACTAGCAAAGTTGTCATTCAGAAATAAAGAAGAACTGCTTTCCCAGACAAACAGAAGCTAAGGGAGTTCATCACCACTTGATGTACCCTACAGAAGATGCTACAACAGTTCTTCAAGCTGAAATGAAAGTATGCTAATTAGTAACATGAAAATAGAGAATACACTGGCAAATGCAATTATATAGTCATAGTCAAAATACAGGAGTCCCTCATCCATTTCACTTTCCATGGTTTCACTTACCCATGGTCAACCATGGTCCAAAAGCAAATGGGGGCACCTAGGTAGTGCAGTCAGTTAAGCGTCTCTTCATCTCGGCTCAGGTCATGATCTCACAGTTTGTGAGTTTAAGCCCTGCATTGGATTCTGTGCTGACAGTACGGAGCCTGCTTGGGATTCTGTCTCTCCCTCTATCTGCCCCTCCCCATTTATGCTCTCTATCTCTCAAAATAAATAAACTTAAAAAAAAAGTTGCAAAAGTAAATGATCCTCCTTCATTATAACAGTTCAGAGGGTCTCTAGTAGCCTAATGCTATGTCACAATGCCTATATCATTCACCTCACTTTATCTCATCATTCTTGATGAGGCATTCTTTTTTTCTTTAAGTTTATTTATTGAGAGAGAGAGAGAGAGAGAGAGCGCGCGCGCGCACACATGTGAGTGGGGGGAGGGACAGAAAGAGAATCCCAATCAGGTTCTGTGCTGTCAGTGTGGATCTCAATGTGGGGCACAGACACACAAACCATGAGATCACAATGTGAATCAAGAGTCAGACGCTCAGACTTGAGCCACCCAGCTGCCCTGAGATTATTTATGTAAGCCTCATGGTAACCACAAAGCAAAAACCTATAGGAGACACAAAAGAGAAAGGAATGGAAGCATAAGACCACGGGAAATCATCAGATCACCAAGGAAGACAGCAAAAGATGAAGAAGAAAGATACTACAAGACTCTGAGACGATAATTAACATGGCAACAGTAGGTCCTAATAGAATTCTCAATCAAAAGACAGAGTGGCTGAACTCAAAACAAAACATGACCCAACTATATGCTGCCAACACTAGAGTAACTTCAGCCTTAAGGACACACAGAAGCTGAAAGTGAAGGAATTGAGAAAGATAGTCCACACAAATAGAAACCAAAACAGAATAGGGGTAGCTATACTTATAGGAGATACAACAGACTTTAAGTTAACAACTGTCAAGAGACAAAGAAGGTCATTACATAATGATAAAGGAATGAAATCCTAAAGAGAATGCACGAATTTTATGTATATATGCATCACACATCAAAGCATCTAAATTAAGTATTAAGCAAATTCGACTAGATCTGAAGACAGAAAAGACAGCAATCAGATTTTAATTATCAATATCCCCCTTTCAACAATAGGCAGATATCCAGACAAAAAATACTAATAAGGATATATCTGAATTGAACATTCTCGTCCAAATGGATGGAAAAGACATATAGAGAACATTCCATTTCACTATAGCAGCATACACACTCTCAAGTGACACAGAATATTCTCTAAGATAAATCACATGTCAAACAAGTCTTAACAAATTTCAGAAGACTGAAATTCTGTCAAGTACCTTTTCCTAACAATGGATGAAACTAGAAATCAGTAACATGAGGAAACTTAACAATTCAAATATGTGGACATTAAACAACACATGCCTATCCAATCAATTGGCCAAAGGATAAATCAAAAGCAAAATTAAAAAGTATCTTGAGAAAAACAAAAGTGGAAACAAAATCTATGGAACGTGAGGGGTGCCTGGGTGGCTCAGTCAGCTGAGTGTCCGACTTCGGTTCAGGTCACAATCTCACAGTTCATGAGTTCAAACTCCGCATTGGGCCTGATGCTGTTAGCACAGAGCCTGCTTCTGAACGTCTGTCCCCCTCTGTCTCTGCCCCTACCCCCGCTCACGCTAAGATAAAAATAAACATTGGGGCGCCTGGGTGGCGCAGTCGGTTAAGCATCCGACTTCAGCCAGGTCACGATCTCGCGGTCCGTGAGTTCGAGCCCCGCATCAGGCTCTGGGCTGATGGCTCGGAGCCTGGAGCCTGTTTCCGATTCTGTGTCTCCCTCTCTCTCTGCCCCTCCCCCATTCATGCTCTGTCTCTCTCTGTCCCAAAAATAAATAAATAAATAAATAAATAAATAAA